>NC_066343.1:26350385-26395161 GCF_022539315.1 Serinus canaria
TTACAATTTTCCCCCTTTGGTCCCTCCATTTCTCATCCCAAGTTAATGTATATGCTTTTTTCTGCTGCTGAACTCAGCTCCCACAGAAGGGAAAACCTAAGTCACTATCCATTTGCTGTCCCACCTAATTTTTGCTAATATTGTTTTATAATATATATTTTTTCCATAAAAACCAAGGAATTTAGCATCAAAAAAGTAAGAAAATGATGCTGTAAAGCATTATAACTAACACTGCTTTTTAATTTTTTTGTTTCATTTACTCCTTTTTTTAAGAATGGCTACTTAGTAAGAGTTGCATTTTCTGTAACAATACCTAATGTTGCAAGAAACAGATGGATCTCTAGCCATAAGTGCTAAACTTATTTAGAGAACAGGTAAAAGGCACATATGAAGGATCATGTTCTAATAAGCTGAAATTTCCACAAATTAAGAAGTATATGAGCTTATTAATGGAAACTGTGCCCAAAAATTTAAAGTTAATATAAATTATGAATTTCTGAAAGGAAGAGTAAAGCGACTAAAAAAGCCTGAAGGTATTACTACAGATAGATGGACATGCCTAAAGTGTGCTGCTTCACATTTCCGCATCTAGAGGCCACCAGCTCCTGAGTAGCTCTAGCTCAGGAAAACCAAGGACTAGCTCAGATCAGCTGGACTGCACAGCTGTCCACATTCATATCCAGCACAGGGTCATGTGTAAAGACAGCAGACCCTGAGGAGCTTGACACCTTCTTGACAAAGGATCCTTGCATTGAGCTTTTCTAGAGTACAGCAATGAGAAAGAATACGGTTTTTCATCTAGATTTTTAACTTTGCAGTTGTTAAAACTGGGATCTTCTCCTGGGGAAAATACTACACATAAGGTTTTCTAGTGCTAGCACATTATGAAGAAAAAACATTTTGACTGCTGTGGTATTCAGACTAAGTCTAGTTAAATACTCATGAAATATTGCATGGTGTAATGACAATTAAACTAGCATTTCACAAACCAGTCTTAGAAGATCAGTTGTACAGACAGAAGCAGTTCTTGGTGAATATTTCACATTGATGTGTTACAATACTGCAATGACCATATTTTCGGTAAAACAGTCCCACAGGAACATGTATTTTGGCTACTGCTCAGGCTACTGTTTTGCATTAGGAAAATAGAAGTGTGTCCAAAGATCTCTGAAAGGCAGGCTTGCACTATAATTTAGTGCAGGATGTCATTTTGCCCTTGTGCTTTCATTTTAAAAGTCAAAAGACTTTGCAGAATGAGTAAAATCCACATCCTACAGCCATAAACACAGGCAGTTCTTCTTTGCTAGGGAGACAAGTCTTGGTCTTTACTTGTACTGCTCAGAAAGGCAGTTTCAGACAAAGATTCTTAAAGGCCAGTAGTAAAGTTAGATTTTCTATTCTGACTTAGACTTCAAATAAGCATAGAAATGTATGCCCACACAGAGACACAAACACAACCTAAACTTTCATATATTACTTCAGCCATTTTCCAAACAAATCTGGCTATAACAAATAATAAGAAACATTATCTATATGCCCAGACTCCTATATATATATTTTCATATATTTATATATATATATAAATTTATTCACACTTTCCTGGATCTCAAAATCTTGGTCATTCACCTCTTATTTATGAAAGTAAGGAAAGAACTTGTGCTTCACTCTAAAAATCCAGATTATTTGTCAAAGCCAGCTTCTCTCCAGAATCAGGACCCCTCCCAACAACCTTCACTCTAGCTGTTCCAAGAGTGTGACCTCAAAGATTTACACTCTTGCTCAGAGTTGGTCCAGGCAGATACTGGCCCTGGTGTCTAACCCACAACTGTTCTACCAAACCAGTCAGGTTTCCTATTTTAGGAAATAGAAGAAGAGGATGAAGCAGAAAAAGGGTTTTATTTTTCCTCCATTTTCCTATAGTTTTTGAAATATCATTTTCTTATACTTAGTAGAGATATTTTTTTCCTTTGATTTTTTAGCAGTGAACTCAAGAAACCTGAAATTTCTGTCCATTTATAAAAGTAGATACTGATGATGTCATATCTTAATGAAGAACAGTACAGCCATGCATAAACAATACAGTGTTCTGGCAACTCCAGTTTCAAAATTTGGAACATGGGAAAGCCTGATAAGGCAAACCAAAAGTATCATGAGGGCAGTAAAACACGGAAACAAATTTTCCAGAGAAGTTGTAGGGTGTCCCATACTGTAAATGTTTAAGACTTAAACAGAGAAGTCTCTGAATGAGCCCTGTTTTGAGCAGGACATTGGAGCAGAGGAGGTCCCTGCTGCCCTGTATTGTTTTGGGTGATTAATAGATTTTAAATATTTTGGTTGTATATACATTCAGAAAGAATATAAAAAATCTCTGCAGTACCTTTACTTTTTTCTTAAATTTATTACAGCTCATGTGATCCTGGTTTTACACAGAAGATCTAATTTGCACTTGTTAAGTTTCCTTAGAACATATCATGGACTAGTCTTGTATCATGTGTATAGAAATCTTTATAAATTTAACCACAAGATCTTTCCAATAGTACGATTCCCTCATCAATTAGACCTGAAGCTGCATCCCTGGCAGGCTGTGTACAGACTGTGCAATCTATGTATATCATCCTTTGCCACAAACTATTGAACCATTAGGAGAATTCTGTTTTTTTCTTCTTTCAATGAGAAAAGAGGTGGAGGTTAATCATGCAAGTGTGTCTAACAAAGAAGGGGGAAGTTTTAGCACAATAGCACATTCATAGTCATATTATGCAATTAACTACAATGTAGTAACTGCTGTGGAAGATTACTTTTCCTAACGTAATACCATAAAAATTTACTTTATGGGATTTAATCCCAAATCTAGAAATTTAATTTAAAGTGCCCTCAAACGTGATACTGCTTTGAATTTTCAGGTTGGTGGGGTTTTT
Organism: Serinus canaria; assembly: GCF_022539315.1. Lineage (NCBI taxonomy): Eukaryota > Metazoa > Chordata > Aves > Passeriformes > Fringillidae > Serinus > Serinus canaria. Next base: position 26,353,304 of record NC_066343.1, read on the forward strand.
GGTTTGTTTGTTTTGTTTTATTTCTTTGTGTGTGTGTGTGTGTGTGTGTGTGTGTGTGTGTGCATGTTTTTTTCTTGTTGTTTTGTTTTTGTTTGGTTTGTTTATTTGTTTTGGAGTTTCTTCCTTTTTTTATTTTTCTGTGCTCTTTTTTTTGTCTGTGGGGTTTTAATCTGGATTTGTTTTTTTTTTTCCCTTTGATTTTATATAATATTTAGGGTTTAAATATAAAAAAGCCCTGCTTCCTAACTGAACCACAGGGTGTGACAGTTTATATTTGTGAATTAAAACAGCAAAGTTGTAAACTTTTGTAACTCAAAATCATGTACATGCTAATTTGTTATGAGAATTATAGTGTAAATCAAAGGTGGGATACAAGCATGGCTTGCCACAATGATCATTTAAAAATAGAAGAACTTCTGTTTCCCACTCAAATAGGTGGGAGAGGGTGGCAGCACTGTTTCCTCCAAACTACTTATCCATAAAGTGCTGAGTTTACAGATATTTTAAAATGCTACCATGTGAATAATATTCCTGTGTACATATTCCTATTTTTTGGGCACTTGCCATATGGCATTCCTGCAGTTCAACCTTTTTTTTTTCCTTTTATTTTTTAAGCACACAGTACATGTGCTTGTGTCAGTCTCTCCCCACAGAGTTCTGCTCATAATTAACCTCTCAGTTCACGTAATCACATCCTCTGTATACTCTCCTAGTGAAGGAATTAGTTCTCAGGGGTGTAACATCTTAGGCTTTACTTTCCTCTGTCCGTGTTCAAGAATGCTAATGTGATTCTCTGAATTCTAACAAAGAAACTGAGGATTTACAGTCATCCTTCTTTCTCCAGTGAGGGGCTCTTCTTCCTCAAGGCTTGACCTTGCAAAGAATTTTTATTTTAATACACCCCTTTTGGAAGAGAGCTTACCTGTTTTCTCAGCCTGATGCAGATAATATTAAAAGAGGTTTCCATGGATACTGACATCAGTAGGAAATGAAAGATGGCTGTCCTCCTTTCTGACCCACAAGAGTTTCTCACGGTTGCTATGGCAAAGCTTACAGGTGTTGCTGGTATTGTTTTGCATAATCTGATTTAAAACCTACAGTCTGGGCAAACATATTCTTTAGGGATCAGTAAATACTTCTGGGTAAAACAAGTAAAAACTTGTGATTGATAACAGTCTTCGAAGTTTTCTCAAGCTTTAGGATAATTTGTAAAATGGATGGATTATTTTACTAATCATACTTTTCTGTGGGTCTCTCTCAGAACCATAAGTCAAATGTTCAAAAGAGAATGAGTCTCAGCACCTTCTGAAGTTCTCATATAGTAGTTATCAATTAATTTAAAATTAAATATCATAGATTTAAACCAGCTACCTCATATATATAGAAGTGATCCTCAGTATATAAACCAGCAAATAACTACATTTTGAAATTTCCTCATTATGGGCCTGGAACAAAGACCAGATAAAAGAAAGCACCTCAGCTCACCTAAGCCGTATGTGAAGCTATTTGCAAAACCCAAGTTGGATATTAATGATAAAAGGATATAAACATTTTAAAAACTTAATATCAAGTTTTTGTGTTATATAGCCTTTTATATCAATACTTTTTGTGTTATATAGCCTTTATTTTATTCATTTTATTCTTTGACCAGGAAGGTTTTCTGAAATGTTTCTCTATTTAATAAAAAGTTTAAAAAAATTAAATACTTTTCCCATTTTTTCCTATGCACACACAAAAAATAAAACAACCCTCTCCTCTTGAGATCACAAACATTTCAAGTAACATAGATGAGATTTCTTCAGCAGTTAATATTTACTGCATGTGTCTCAACACTTGGAGATGGATATAAGGTGTTTTGCCAAAATGAAGAAATTAAAAATTGGTAGAAGAAAAAACTGGAAGAGAATACCAGTCACAGAAAGGGTCTGACCTCTCCAGTGAGGCATTATTTTATCATTTTATGTCACCTCGATTAGTCTGTTTGCTTGAATCTTCTGTGTGTTTGTTTTATTGTTTTATTTCCCATCCTGGTCAAAAGGGGCGCATTTATTGTTTAGTAAGCAGAATTAGGTTGGCTGCAGTTTACATAGTCAATAGCAGTCAAACACTAAGGTCAGTGTCTATCACATCTCGGAAAAATTGGGGTTAGAGCAGGTGAAATTATCATTCAATTTTGGTTTTATGGCTCTAATAGAAAGCCACAGAGTCCCTGACCCCTGCTGCCACTCATGTCTTGCTCTAATAGCAATATATGACCTTTGACACTCAATTAAAACAGGAAATAAAGCAAAGAAGGGGTCAGTATGCATGTTTGGCCAATCTGAGCTTTTGGAACAAAAGGTCCTAATAGACTTTCAAAGAAGGAGGAAGGGGGCGAGATGGGAGGGCAGGAGGGACAGACAAAATGGGGGAGGAGAAGGGAAAACAAAGCAATAAGGGAGAAAGGGGTAAAGGGAAAGGAGGATGAAAAAAACCTTTCAGCATTTGTATTTTGGGTGACCTTAAGTGCATTAAAGAATCCTGCTGCATAGCTATTTACACACACACTCTTCCTCCCTACTAAAAGCACATGTCTGTCTTCCTGGCTGCTTGAGTGGGACAAGGTTGATGCATTTGATTTTAGAACGTAATAAACAGCCCATTTCTTTAACAGTCCTTGTTATATGAATGAAAAATAAATTACTGATGTCTCTGGGTGAGGGTAAAGCAGGAGAAGAGTCACTTGATTTTGAAAGCTAACCCTGAGTAACATTGCAAACAAATGGGATCGGCTAAGAGAAATTGTGGATTAATCTGATACCTGTCATCAGACCTCAGAGAAAAAGATGCCCTATCAAGTGCTCTTACTTGAGGGAATAGGTTTTACCAAAGAATAAAAGTCCCTTAACAATACCCACTCTAATTCTACATTGCTGTTGTGGGCTGCATAATCTTATAGATTTTTAAGGTTATATGAATCTACAAAACCAACATAATTTTACTTGCAGTAAGATACAGAAGGGGACCTCAATAAAACCTAAGAACAATTCATCAAATTTGGACTGAATACCAATGGCAGTTTCAGAAAGCTATTCAGGCTAGCTTGAATTCAACTAAGGAACCACCTGGCATGACTTTTAGCTGAACTTTTTGTGGGTGTTACCAGGTCGTGCTGTTGGAAAAGACATGCACATTTCCTATTTGCCATTTTCTAAGCTTATGTTTGCAGTTGCTGGGTTGAACAGCCATGTGTTTTAAAAAGAATATTTTTCTGTTTGTTGAATAAAAAATCATAGGAAAGGAATTGGTTTGGGATTGGGGGGAAAAAAAGAGCTTTTCCATAAAAAACATTTACATTGAAAACGGAATAATTTTTAATAACAGGGATAATGACAGATATTTGACAGTGAAACACAGAAAAGTTTCAGAACCAATTTACCCCCAAGTTTTACCAGAAAGATAAGAAAATTGAAATGAAGACTTGAATTTTTCAACAAGAGATGAGGTTTCACTAAAAAGAGTCAACAGTCCAGATCAGCTCTTTGAGTGATAGTAGATAATTTCATAATCAAAAAATATTGCCACATCACTTCCTAGCATGTTTTTTAGTGTGAGATGAGAGTTGCATATTTCCATAAAGCTGTTCCTTCTGACAGCAAAGCTCTAGATGCACCACAAGACAGTATTTCAGAGGAGCCAAAACCTGCATCTTTGGATTTGCAGCAAAAGCACATGATAGTAGAGATTTACTGTAGGCAGACTGAATAATGTGCCAGCAAATTTTAGTTCGGGATCTCTTCCCTCACCAGAAACTAAGGAAAAATCCCTTCTAAAATTTACACAGATTGCAGACTTCTGTTAATCCTGTTCTTGGAATTCCCATCAAAGCTTTGCGTCCAGGAAGAATGATGCAAGGCAGTTTGCACAGAGGCCTGGGATTACATCTGAGCCCACTACTGCTTTACTGCCTGTTTTACACCTGTTTGACATCTTTGGTGATGACACAGACAGTGGGATCGACAGCCCCTCAGCACACCTGCTGAGCACCAAACTGAGTGCTGCAGCTGACACACAGGAGAGGATAAATGTCATCCAGAAGGACTTAGACAGGCTTGAGAAGGGCACCTATGAAAACATCATGAAGTTTTTCAAGGTCAAGTGCAACGTGCTGCACCTGGGTTGGGGTAATTCAAGGCAGGTAGAGAATGGATCAAAGTGGAGAACAGATCAAGAGAAGCCCCATTGGGAAGGAGGTGCTGGTGGGTGAGAGGCTAAACCAGGCACGTGCACTCACAGCCCAGAAAGCCAGCCTTATCCTGGGCTCCATCAAAAGAAGTGCAGTCAACAGGGCAAGGGAGGTTTTTATTTCCCTCTACTCCTCTTGTGTGGGACCTAACCTGGAGTGCAGCATCCAACATATGATGGATGTGGACTTGTTGGAGTGAGTCCAGAGGAGGGCCATGAAGATGATCAGAGAGCAGGAGCACCTCTCCTGTGAAGACTGGCTGAGAGAGTTGGGGCTGTTGAGCTTGGAGAAAGAAAGGGTCCAGGAAGACCACACTGCAGCTTCCCAGTATCTGAACAGGACATACAGGAAAGATGGAGCGGAACTTTCCACAAGGACGTGTAGTGATAGGACAAGAAGGAATGGCTTTAAACTGAAAAATACCAAGTTTAGATGAGATATCGGGAAGAAATTCCTGGGACAGGAATCTCAGAGTATCTATGAAGGTCCCATTCTTGGAAATGTTTAAGGCCAGGCAGGATGGGGCTTTGAGAAACCTAGTCTAGTGGAAGGTATCCCTGTCCATGGCAAGGGAGTTGCAGCTAGATGATTTTTGAAGACCCCCTTTCATCCCAACCCTTATAGCATTCTATGAGTTTCCTATAAACAAAAACTATCTCTGTGGCTTCATAATTAAAGAAAATAAACAGGAATATCAGATGCATGCTGATTGTCACTAAAATCAATAATGACTTGATTCAGAGATTAAGTTAAGAGGTTCCATAAATTCATGCTAGAATCTAAGCTTAAATTTAACTACTTTCACAGCTCTTTGTGAATGAAAGCACCAATTTCTTGGGTGTTTTGCAAATTATATATATCTCTAAGCCAAAGTTGCTATTTTTAAAAACTATTTTTTCTTTGACAGCACAGAAGTTAAAATATTTAAAGTAAATGTGCACAGTCAGTATAAAAGGTCACAGAAATCAAGGGGAGCCGTTTCAATGATTTTTTTACCATTCATTTCCTTAGCTACATCTCTTTCTGCAGATCTATTGAAGGATCCTTAGCAAGAATATAGGATCAGAAGTTCCAGTAACTGGAAGTTGAGGCAACTTCCAGAAGTCAGCAGAAATTATGTCCCAGCAAGCTCAATTTAAAGTTTACTGTATTTTCTGTTAATTCCTTTCTCATAATCACTCTTTGTGTTCCTCTTTTTCTTCCTTCTTTCCCCTTCTCCCAAGAAAGGCAAAGCCAGACTCTCTAGCTCTTAGTATTCCCTTTTTCTGGTTGATAGCAAATTATTAGAAATGTTCTGGTTTTGGTTGTAACCAATGCCATCCAAAAGAGATGAAAGGACCAAAATGTAGCTCCGACTAAATCAGTTAACATCTCATACATACATTTACTTTGACAGAAATTCTTCCTCAGCCTTTGGTAGATTTGGAATGGACACCTCTGATCTGCATATCAGGAAAAAAAGTTCTCACTTTCAGGTGAAGTAGTAATATATCCTCTGGAACAAGTTCATACTTTGTTGATGCACTGGTTTCGGCTGGGGTAGAGTAAATTTTCTTCACAGTAATCAGTGTGGGGCTCTGTTTTGGATTTGCACTGAACACAAGGTTGATCATATAGAGATGTTTTTGTGTAAACTCTGAGCAGAGCTTACACAAAGCCAAAGCCTTTTCTACTATTCACACAGCCGCAGTGGCAACATGGATGAGGTAATTGGGAGGAGACACAGCTGTAAAAGCTGAGTCCAATGGCCTCAGCTGACCACATGGCCTCATGCTCCATATATAAAGTGGGAAGAAGGAGATTTTTGAAGTGAAGGTATTTGTCTTCAGGAGTTGTTAAGTGTGTTGTTAAGAGCAGGGCTCTCCTGGAGATGGCTGAACACTTGTCTGCGCATGGGAAGCACTGAATACATTCCTCGTTTTTCTTTGTTTGTGTATACTGCTGTTGGTGTCCCAATTAAACTGGCTTTATCTCAACCCAGTTTTCTGACTTTTACTCTTCTTATTCTCTCCCTAGTCCTATTGGTGGAGGAGTGTGCAAGTGGCTTGCCTGCTGGCTGACGTGAAATCACAACAGCTGCAAGACTAGGAACAAATAGGGAAGAAAACCCCACTGACTGCTACGTATTTTGAAGACCTCAAGAAAATCAATCCCTTTTGTTTTCAACATAAAGCAGTATAGCTAATGTTCTTACAATAGAGGATTTTCTGGCAGGTGAACTTAAAAAATGTAGTCATTGTGGGCCACTCTACTTCTAATCACCATGTTTTTTGTCTTAACTTACAATATGAACATACCTACAGATTCTTGTCTTTCAAGTGAGCTTTTAAGTATTAAGTATGTGTAGTTTTCCTGTACCTAAAAACTTCTTAAGCAATCTCTCCCTTGTCTCCTAGCTCCCCATTTCTTATATAATAGAGATTTAAAAGTCAAGAGGCATGATCTATTTCACTACTTTTGAGGAAAAGTTTTCTTTTATGTTTGTGGGTTTTTCACCTTTTTATTTCCCATGGCTTTAATCAATATAAGTAAACCTGAGTTGTTTAGCAGCAGTAAACTAATGTATCTGCCTATTCAACCAAGTGCACAGCACCTTCCAAATCTGAAGACTGTTTAGAAATGATTTCTTAGAGACCATTTTATGGTGGTTCTCCAACCTTTCTCTGCTTTCTTCTTCTGTGATTGACTTCAACCATCCTAAGGTCCATGCATTTGAATTCTCACAACTTTAACTGGGCTGCAAGTGGAAATTAACTCCATTTTGCAAAAGGGAACATGATTATTTAGAGAAACTTTGCACTGAACAATACCAGGAAGTATTGCATTTCGTCTAAAGGATGGGCTTGTTTTCTCCCTTACATATTGCAGCTACAGCTAAAATGATTATGACATACATTGTTCCATTCTGTGTTCAGAAGTGAAAATAGAAGTCAAAACTAGAAATACTATATGACTTTGTTCTAATATTCCTATTCTAATGCCAATACAGGCCTTTTTAACAGTCCTCTTTACATCTAGTAAAAAGAGGAGGAATTTTATCTATCAATCTCATGTAATGCATAATCCCAATGAGGTGTTGTTTTTATGATGTATTAGATCATGCATCATCAGAGCCAGCTGTCACTCCAATGATCTATTGATTTAATAAATCATAATGGAACACACTGATAAAATATTACTCAAATAAGAGTGATGTTCATGTGAAAAGTGGGACTGCAAAAATTCAGACCAAAAGAGAAAAAAATTAAAGCAACACAAAACTGTGGCCTGGCCCTGGATTCTGTATCACCAGAAAAATGATGGCAAGAAACTGCAATCATCTGTTAGCATCAAGGCCTTAAACAGAATAAATCAAAATTTACTTCCAAAGAGGATCAGGCTTTGAATATCCTCTGAGCTAATTTCTGATACCAAAAGAACCACTTGTGGAATCCTACTTCACACAGCTCAAAAGTGAAATTGCAAGACACCAGTTCAAGGTCTGTAAGAGGTACTTATCTAAAATTATTTTCATTTGGGTTATACTTATAATTCAGAAATAAAAACATGAAAGAGAACAGAAGAAAAAATTCTGACAGACTGAAGTATTTTGATTTGCCCATTTTAAGCAAAATAATTTGATGTTTAATTCTGAAATGTTTTAAGTTATGCATTGAACATTGGAACACAAAATGAGACCTTGAACCTTCATCAGGAATTTTGTGTGTGTATGAAATTAAAATACTTTTTTATTGTTTAAAAAAGAAAACTTTTTCAGACAACAATTTTCATGCTCATTTTTGCTTCAATTTTCTTTGTAAAATGAAGAAGTGAAGTGGAAATTTTAACATATGAGTTTTATCTCATATGATCGAAGATCATTTTCTCTGGTCAGTATCGAGTAAATCTTTATACACAAGCAGAGAAATAGGTGGAGGGATGAATATCTATCACAAAGACAGCTGTCAGCGAATTTTCCATAAAATTAGTCTGCTTTCAGCAAATGAGATGTCTGTTCTGCTTTCAGCAAAAGTATAGCCCAACACTCCCAGCAGATCGAACCAGCTACTAAGCTGCTGAGAACTACTGGTTGCAGTTTACATAGACTGCAGAATCTGGGCCTCATTGTGCCAACAGTTTTCTCATAAAGCCATGCAAAGTTCTATGACCTTGAAAATTTACAATTAACAACTTTGATGAAGACGTGTACAAAACCAGCTAATGTTACTAACACAAATGGTAGACTGTGGTAACTTTTTCCAGATTTCTGTTTGAATATAAAACTTTATGCAGATGCTAATTATATCTAAATAGCAAGAAACACTTCCACTTTTAGAGATTTTATTTCTAAGATACAATTATAAAGAAATGTTCAATTGAACTCAATTTTTTACCTGAGTACAGCTAATTCAATTATTTAAAATTATCTAAGTGAATTATTTATAACTATCTAAGTGATATGCCCAAGCTAGTTTCAAAAGACCATTCCACAAAGGCAAGTTGCTGTGGACAGTCATGTCTCTCCTACTGCTATGAATGACAGGCAGGCAAAGGGTTAACATGACATTAAGATGAAGTAATTGTGATGCAATGTTTGCCTGCAATCTGCAAACAGGTTTAAATCAGCATCTGGCAGGAAAAATAGAAGTAAAAATTGTCAAGAAAAAGCCCCAAGATTAGGTCTTTGGCATCTCAAAAATGTGAATGACTTGCTGGGTCACCAAACCTGAGAGCTGTAATGTTTGTAGAAGTAAAAGCTTTTTTACCAAATAACCCGCAAAATAATACACTAGGAATTCAAATGAAGAGCATCTCTTCGTATTAAGAAGATTTCACTTGATAAATGGAAATGACATTTCCATCCATTATTGCACATTTTCCCCAGGACAGCTAGATTTCCATTTAAACCCTATGGTGCAGAAAAAAATCAGTGATCTTTTTACACTGATGAAATCAGTGACTTCATTACTTCATTTACTTATTGTATTTAAGCAATATCAAAGCATTCTGTTTAGTCTTAAAGGCAAGAAGGATCTTCTTTGTTGAAAGCAGGTTTACAGGGAATGAAATTGGTTTTTGGCATTGATTAAAAGATAACAATTGGATAACAATTAAAAGGGGAATTGCCAGTGTCACAAACAATTATCACTGGAGATTATGCAGTCAAAAAGACCAGTTATGGGCGCCACATACAGCTAATAAGAATTCTTTATTGATAATTTTTCTGGCTTTTGGATTAATCTTGTATTTTGTCTTTAGTTCATCACACATGTGATGAATATTTAGAATCATTTAGTCTGCTGCTACTCTACTCACTGAACAAGAACTGTGTCACACAGAGAAGGGGCTTCGATGAGAAACGATACCTGTGTAGCCATAGAGGAAATCTACACTGTACTTTAGCCAACATTGTGGAGAGATTGGAGAAAATAACAAGTTCAAGAACTTCCTTCTTATCTTGGTTACACCTGTGAAAATTAGGACTAACTTGCATGATACCCATGTGGTCATTGCAACATAAAGTAGACATCACTGAGAAAATATGTTCAAATTCTTGTCTAGTCACCTCTGAACACCACATACACTTCTCTTACTTTCATACAGCAAAGAGGTGTCAATACTTAGTGGCCTGGGGTCCCTGTGTATCCATCTTCTTCGCTTTGCAGCTTGCCAGTTTCTTCTGTCTCATTTGCTCAGTTAATATTCCTTTCAGGAATGAACACATTAAACCCATCTATTTTGAAAATAATTTTATCAAATCAAATGTAGTCAATATTAAGAAAAATACAAAAGAAAATTTTAAAAAATTTAAGTGTAGTAAAATTATTTATGGAGAGAAAATCAAAAGAAACCTTTTTACTTGAATTATGTAAACATATTTTTTGGATGTCCATATAGGTCATATTCACAGACAAGATACCAGACATAAGCCATGGCACAGAGACAAAGACATGCATGCTCTCCATCAAAAGTGTAACATTTTATGAATGATAGTAAAGTTATTTTACTTCTGTCTTTCATCCTCTTCATGACAAGCATAAGGCAAAAAATTAATAAAAGTTAAAACCTTTTCCCTTTAGGTCTTATAGACCTTATGCTTACCTCAAGGCAGATGGTCCTCATGGAGAGGTCATGGCTTGGTGGGGATAGATTACTTTACTGAGGGGCTGGAAGCCACCTCTTTGCACCAGGATGAATATTGTATCTTTGAAAGAGTGTAGATTCACTGTTAGCCAAACAAAACTATGCTTGTTTCTAGTGTGTTCCAGCACAAATTCATCCGCATAGGAAAGGAAACATAAGAAAGAATTGGAGTCTTATTGCTTACTCTCCATGATTAATTGCACTGGGATATTTTGCTATAGGTTTTTTATCTCAGGAAATTTAAAAAGGAAAAAAAAAAAAAAACAATGTAAAGTAGCCAATAACAAGCAAAATTCAAGACAGTGGAATCAAAGGGCTAAAGATGCTACTAAGCAAAATACTATTTCAAATAGAAATTTCAGGAACCTTGTAATAGAAATCTCCGTTAACAGTACTGAATTCCTGGAATGAAGCTCCCTGTGCACAAAGTATGCAGTGGAAAGGCAAAAACCTCAAAGCCTGAATAGTTATAGGAGATTTTTCGTGTTACACCAATTAGTATCTGCAAAGGCACTTTCCTATGGATACTGCCCACTGTGAGGTACAATAAAATGCACTTACAGGTTGTTTTTTAAGAGTAATGCAAGTCCACCTCTTTTACAATCTGTTTTGTTTAGTGATTATGGTTTCAACAACAAATTCTTCAGACACTCTACAATTCTGCAGGGGTGATAGAGACTGATGGAGCTCTGATTGTCAGGTAAAAAGACCCCTCTGTTCTGCTTATAATTCTTTACTTTCTATTTTTCCTTACAATATGATCTGGCCCATGTTGTACTAATAACATCTGCAGTAAAAGTAAACTGGGAATACATGGAGGTAAGGGCTTAGAAGTACAAAGAATCCTCATTAGTAAGTAATTGTGGCACTCCAAGATTATCCAGTGTCACAACTTTGATCCCATTATTGCTATTAAACTCTTTAAAAATCTCAAACAAAAGATGAATTTACAGAAGGATTTTTTATAATTTTGATTTTTTTTAAAGTTTTTGTTCTATTCATGGAATGGGAGGAAACCCTTTTCACAGAACACACAAAATTTTCTGTGTACTCTCCTTGTTGCTTCATTACGATCTTACTTTTTTAATACTAAATAAACCTGTGTAGCATTTTTACTCCTCCAAGCATCATTACCTTGTCATTTCTTTAACATTACTGTTTGGACTTCTACGTACCATAATGGTTTATATCTCATGCTATTAAAAAAAAAATTAAAAATTTGACAGTTAGACTACATTGCAGTGTATATTTTACTTTTTCCTATTGATTCTCCTCCTGCTTAACTCCATTTCTCTTTATGTTTTAAAATATTTTTTACCTACTTCCACTGCCATTTCAGCTGCAAATGCATTTTTATTGACCTTCTTTGATCAGAGTAAATCCTCTGGCCTACTCAAGGAGATGTCATCTCAATGCTGGTGACCCATTGTACTAATCAGGTGATTGTCCCATCTGTGCTATAATTCCATTGTTAAAAACTGTGGTTAACTCCTTTAAGCCTTCTCCAGAAGGCATATTTCCTATCTATTTGCTATTAGTGAAATTGATGGCATTGACAGAGCAGTATCAAACTACACTCACAAAAAACTGAAATCAAAACAATTTTGAGGAAAGAAATCAAAATGAAACAAAATCTGTTTCCGTGTACAATCTCAGCAGATGTGGCAATAATGAGATAACTCAATAACATGTCTTACAGCTGTGGGTTTTTAAATGGAAAGTTCTTTTAATTCTTTCTGATTTTCTTCGTGGAGATCAGGGAAGGACAAAGAGATAGTGAGAGAAGATTTAAAGCATAGCTATTCCCAACGTGCTGGGATATCAGTGAAAGATTTCTTTCCTTGAGTAATGCTCAGGAGAACATGGGATCCTCAATGCCAGGTGATACACGCACCATGCAGTTTGGATAGGTGATGCCAAGAGCTTCCTGTAGCATGAACTTGATTTGAGAGCAAAACTTATTTTCCTGGGCTGTGCACTGTCTTTATACCCCTGTCTTTTACAGGGGAGCTGTAACTGCTTGCAAGTACTCTGTGGCAGGACAGATAACAGCATACCAGATGGAAAAATTAAAGTGGCCGGAGTAAAGCTGAGGTTTGTGACACCAGTAAATTATAAATGTGCCCAAAAGGATAAAGGTAGTAAACAGTAAAACTAAAAACAACATGCAATTATTTTCTAATAGAGCAATGGCACAGTGAAACACAGGTTTGCATAATTAAATGAGCAATGAGACTACTGAAGGGGGAAATATGAGTTCAGTTGCCCAAACGAGACATCCAGAAAAAAAAGTTTCCTAAGAAAGGACAAGTTAAAGAGAGGGGACTATGTACAGGCATGGCATCCTTTTACACAGACAATGATTACTAGCAAGACAAAAGAAAACAAGATTAGCAAAGACTCTTTTTCAAGCAAGGGGTAATAACCTAAGACAATCAGACTTCAGCAAGAAAAGCTAGAGACAAAAAAAGAAAAACCCATGTTGGCTCCGGCTTCTTCTGTGCAACAGCTGATTGGGCCAATCATTGTCAATTCCATGATGAGGAGCCACCAAATTTTCCAGCCAACAGCCCTAAATATATGCCATTAGTCCCTTCCCAGTGCAGCCTCATAACTTGCTCAGGCTATTAGTGCAAAGACTTACTTTGTATGTGCAGTTATGATGATTAATACTCTGCAAGAACTGATCATTATTAAGTGTCAGATAGCTAATGAATTAATTTAGTAAAGATTTTTTTAGACTATAAAACTGAGCTGATTCATCAGTCTAAAACATTCCACCACAGCAACCTTTGTAACTGCCTGATTGATATGTATACATAGAGAAATACAAATTCAGTTGCAATATTATCATTCAACTTATTGAAAATACAAGAAATCTAGATGTTTAGTATTTTGCTAAACACCTTTGTTCATGAAGGCTGTAATGACACTTTGGTTTCTACTTCTGAAAACAGTATTATAAAGGCAGCTGCTTTTAAAACATATTTGAAATGGCTGAAAACCTATTTGCCTTGTGAGTTGATGCAGTTGCACTAATATTAGCAGAGCTGTAAGACTTAGATCAGTTGGTTTCTGGTTTCTGTGTCACTTCCTTATAAATAAGATGTTGGCAAAACTTGTGTCTTGCAAGATTACCTCCCCCTGTTGAACAGCCAGAGGAATATATGAAAGTAAAAGTTAGTGCCTCACAGGCTTCTGCTAGACGCACAGTTACGACTTGCAGCTAAAGGTCATGGCAGTCAGTACCATTTAATTAAAAAGTAATGGATTATCTGTAAAAGAATGCAGTGTCTGGAGCCTCCTTTTATGAGAGACTTCAGTTGCTGTCATTATTTACTATCTCCTTCTTAGTTAAGACTGTGATGAAGAACAGACTGTGCACCCTAAAGGCATATAAACCCCATCACTGTCCCACTTGGGCAGAGCCCACATCAGCAGAGGATGTTGTGCTGATGGTTTGTGGTCTCTGCTAAAGCAGTAAACTGTTCCTGCTCTGAACTCATGTAGATCAAATTGTCATACTTTGGGGTAGAAGATCATGCCAGGGCTTGACTCCTACATCCTGCTTGGCTGAAGGCTGGTCCCTGCTGAAATCCTCTGCTACCCCTGAGAGAGGTACAATCCCCCAGGAACCTTTGAGATGGAGAGCTGGAGGTCAGACTGGAGCTCAGCTGACATCTTCCAGCGGGAGCCTCTTGGCATGCCAGTGCTCCTGGCCTGGCTGGCACAGAGGGCTGGGGCTAGGCATTGTGCAGAGAGCACATTCCCAAGGTTCTTGTTTCTCTCCAAATCCCTGGCATCTGTTGTGTTGGAGACACATGTCAGCAACAGAGAGGAGAGCTGATACCCAGGCAGAATGGATCCTCTAATTGAAATGTGTGCAAACAGGAAACAGATGACTAGGAGAAATTCCAGTATCCCAAAAGGGACTCAAGCATGTTGGATGTGTTCATACCACTCTCCTAAACCTTCATATACATAAGTTTCCTATAAAAGGTTCTACAGCTTGAGGTAAAATAATGCACTCATGGAGTGCCTTGGCATTCAAACAATGTAAGGTACACCAGTTTCAGTGGGATGTGTTTATTTGTATGTGGATGCCTCCAAAAAGAAAACAAGATCCCAAACCAGAAGTTAGAAATCATCTCAGGGTAAAAAAAAAAAAAAAAAAAGAGCACAGGGGAGGAGGCAGCTGTGCTTATGTTAGATCAAGTCCAGAAGGGAGGCATTGCTGAAGGCAGCAATCTCTGACCAGCACTCTTGAATCTTCTCACAGGGCTGCTCTTGATCTCTTCATCCCTCAGCCTGGGTTGATACCAGGGCTTGCCCTGACTCAAGTGCAGCACCTTGCACTCAGTCTTGCTAAACTGCATGAGATTCACATGGACCCACCTCTTGAGCTCGTCCAGGTCTCCCTGGATGATATTCCAGCCTTCAGGAGTGTCATCAGCACCACTTCATCTTGGGATCATCTGCAAATTTGCTGACGATGCACTTGATCCCGTCATCTGTGCCATTAATGAAAACATAAAACAACACTTGTCCCAGTACAGACTCCTCAGGGCACCACTTGTCACTGCTTGCAAGTACTTGACAAGTGTACTACTTACACACTTGTCAGTGGTGGTTAGTCTCAGGACTCTGAGACTAACCACCACTCTCTGGAGGTCACTCTGCAGGTACTTCCCTTCCACTCATCAAATCCATCTATCTCCAATTCAGTGAGGAGGACACTGCAGGGGACTGTGTCAAAGTCCTTACAGAAGTTACATGACATCCACAGCCCTTCCTTTGTTTATTGATGTAGTCATTCCACCACTGAAGGCCATTAGGTCGGTCAGGCACAGTACTGAATGTTTTGGGGGATGTGGGAAAAGAGAGGGGAAGAAGTGCTTGGCCCACCCAAGGCGTGACTGGTCCCAGGAATCATGAGCAGGGATCTGCAGCTCTTCTACTGTACTTTAGATGTATAAGAGAAAAATTATATTGGACTGTAAGTCTCAAAGGGGGAAATATGGAAGCAAAAATAGTTACTGCCTCATAGGTCTCTGCAGTCATTTGTTGACTAGCCTTGCCAGTCAGCACCATTTAAATAACAAATGAGGGATTATTTTTAAAAGGCATATTTGAAAAAGGATGTACTGTCTGGAGCTTCCTTAGCTGAAGGATTTCAATTGCTGTTATTTACCACCTCCTGTTTGTCTGACAGGTTTGGTGAAGAACTGTGTTTACCCTAGGGGGTATAAAAATAGCAAAGCTGCACCATTTGGGCAGTGCTCACTTTAGCAGAGACTGTTGCTCTGCTGTGATCTCTCCTGTAGCTATAGGAATAAATTGCTCCTGCTCTTAGCTCACCTAAGTCGTTTTCCCATTATTTCCATGAAAAATACATAAATTGGAAGCAAACAGTGCTACTAGCATCAGCCTCCTTATTAGTTTCAAATCTCTAAACGTTTATAATAAATTGAATATATTAATCTTTGTATATGTTTTCTTTATCTTTTTCCTTTTTTATTCTTTTTTCCTCTCTTATTACCTATTTTTCTATGCCTTTGGAAACAATTTAAAAGCAATCCAACCTATGGCATTGATAAATAGCATGAACTGGTCCTGAGCCATGCATACAGAAAAGAATGAGCTCACTGAAAAAGTATGTGCAGTATTAAGTATGAATGAAATATAAAGGGAGATCTTCAATCACATTTTAATGAAAAAATATCCCCACATTGGTTCCACCACTTGGCTTTTTGTGTGCACAAGAATCTCTGTATTTGAGGATATTCTAAACACAATAAAAATATGGACAAACTTGACAATTTTTTTTCTGCTAAATTGCAAGCTACAGATTCCCATAATCTCTAGCACAGTGCTTGTCCCATGAGCAAGTTCCTCATGCTAAAGGGCTGTAGTAACGCGGTTAAGTGGCAACAACTTTTTCAGAAAGTATATATTTTGTTAGAGAAATGAAGGCATGCACTGGTGCGCAGAAAGAAACAAGTTGATCTCATCATCCAACATCAGTAAGTGAAACTCAAACCATTGAAAATTACATCCCATCTATTCAAATGCTATTTGTAGACAGAGCAGATGTTTATAAAGACAGGCTCATGTTTAAGATCTTTATTCATGGGGTTTTCAGTGGGAAAAGCTGCATAAATTCTCTACTTTCCCATAGCCACTTTAAGCAGTGATGAATCAGAAAAAGCAGTCTATCATCTATGCAAAGTGTTGCTATATCAGTCCATGGAACAGTAAATGAGAATTCATACCATCAATCTCCACTGTATTTATCATATATACTGGTATTCTCAGCAGGATAAAACATAATGTTTTTCCCCTACCTGAAGAGGAAACCCTTTTGATTAAGAAGCAAAAACAATGAAACATGTTTATGGTGTGCTTGCTTACCTATCTTTACTGAGTTCTATAACTTCGAAAAAATCTATCAGTAGTATGATGAATTAAAATTGCTAAAAAATGCCTTATTTTTAATACGTAATTAAACAAAAAAATGTTTTGCTGTAGTAACAGTATAAATAATGGTTGCTAACTGCAAATTGTACCTTTGGCTTTTCTTTACCATGACAGTCTAACTACCGGTTACTGGCAGTAATTAGCCATGTTCAAAACATTGTTGGTTACAAAAATTAGTGTGTTACCAAAATACGACTCATTTTCCAGTCAGGATTTTAATTTGTAGAATTTTAATGACAGTATTGAAAACTAAGATTTTTGTTTGCTAGACTTTAGTTTTTGCCACATGAAAAAATCTGCATTGAAATAAATTGGGTCATTGACTAAGTTTTCAGAAATCAACCCATTATCATTACATTTGTCATTCTGAGCAACCTGAATTCAGGATCACAACAAATATTGCTATGGCCCCAAATTGTGCAGATGGCTCAGTAGCATACAAGCCATTGCTTACAGAGATATCTGTCTTTGCTAGGTGCTCTTTTTTGTACAACTGGAGTCTTGCTAAAACTATTACAAAGCATTTTTATAATTAAATAATAAAATTTAAGACAGCACAAAGGCTTCTACAGAAGCTCATTACATTTTGAATGGGCTAATGAATTTTCACACTTAAACCCTGTAAATGTTTGCAGACTACACAGAGTACACCTCAGTAGTGATGATGTATTAATTTTTATTGAACACAAACCCTGATGTAGTCCATTGACTCTGCTTAGCTACTCTAGCACACAACCTAGTTAAGTGGCTGTGACCAAAAATAAAGTAACCAGTTAGCTGCTTCTCATAAATCAGAAAAATAATTTTAAAAACAGTTTTGTTTTTAGCTGTACATTATAGCTCAATCTGTAATTTGTTCTCTGGCTTTTTAGCAGTACATTTCCCATTGACCTTTCCCATCTGTCTTCAGAAGACATGACTGCAACTAGTAAAATCATTGATTTTCAAGAGAAAGTAAGAGACTTAGCCTGTTGGCTGTGAGGGTGAAAGGCATTTAGACACTATGGAAGGTCACACTAATTTTTTCATTGTCTTTTTTCACCTCAATAAATACAGTCTGACAAATGCTCATGCAGCACTTAGGATTTCAATTTGAAACAAAAGGGAATTTTAAATAGAGTGTGGGTGTTGTGAAGCCCTGTGCACAACAGAAAACTTTAGCCTTTGAGCAGCAGTTAAACATTATGCATTCATGCTTCACATGATTACACAATAAACCAGAGCAATTAATATGCTTATTATTTGTCTTGCTGACAGATTTTTTGAATACTACAATCACTGTGGGATTTTTTTAAAGCAAGATCTTTCACAACTTGAGACATAATTCTTACTCCTCAAAATAAATAACATTTCTTTCAACTCTTCCTCTGTCCCATTTCCAACTTCAAATACATTCCCTTGATCTCTCTTATGTCTGCTATCAATGTCTTTAACATCCATGGACTGACTTCTTAAAACCCTTCTGTTTTTTCCATGTTCAGCACTTCTCAGAATCAGCCCGTGATATAGACAATGTACATGAAGTCCCCCCTTCATCTTTGCAGAGACACATGTACACATCTAACACATGTGTGTGGATTGGAACATAAACCACATTATTTTTATTCCAATCCTTGCTCTACATGCATTATGAAGTTCTTTATTAGCCCCTTGATTGAGACTATATTACATTTTTAAAGTAACCCTTGACATTATTTAAAATGAAAACAACTGAAAGTGATATACCCTAAATATTTTGGATTTGTTCCAATATTTGTTAATATTGAACTGGAATATGCCTGAGGCACTTAACACACATTAACTTTATATTCACTGCTTAATTTTGCAGAGAATGAGAAAAACTCTAAATAACAAAAACTCTAAATTGATTATGGACAATGAGTCACCGTAGTGGATGTCTAGGGTGAATGAAAATGACCTTTCACAAAAATTATATTCATCAAACTGGACAAAACACTCATTTAAAGAGAAACAAAGAACATCTAGCAGAGTTCTTCCTGAAACTGACAATAAAAATTGTCATGAATCACCATTGTTTTTTTCCTCCAAGTGCTTTAGTTTAAAGCACATACCTAAAGCAAAGCTAAGCTATCAGGTTTTAGCATGTGGGGACACATCTCTTCAGAAAGTAAGCTCAGACCATCACTGAGTGTTGTGTTTGAAGAAAGACTTCACAATCTACTATTTCCCTCTTGATAGATACACTCCTGTGTTTGATCCCTTACTAAAACCAGAATAACTGTTTGGAGTTTTGTTTTAAGACATTCTGAAGAAGGCAGAGGTGTCTAAATAGCATACAGTGCAACCAAATGATCATGAAAGCATGCCTCCAGCCTTCCTCTACAGTCCCTATTGCCTGGATTTAATTATGTAAAGTCTAGGATATTTCTACACTCATATTTTTCTTTGTTTCATGAGAGGACTGTTCACTTGAGATGTTAATCTTAACTTGAATGGTCATTAGGGAATTTCTCAGTCCAAAATTGCAGGTAACTTATTTTAAGTGTAATAAAAAAGATTTTGCTTTTCTCATGACACTATACAGTTGTTGCAATCACCTAATAGAGAAGGGAAAAAAAGCTATATTATCTTAATACTAGCAAATATACTTTACTAACCTAGTGAAGCCCACCTGCATCAAATCACTGCTTTCAAAGGAAGGTAAACCTATAGATTGCTTTCATTATTAACAGTATATTAAAGAATATATTAAAACCAGCTTTTTCTGGTCTGCAGGGCCATCATCACTACTGCTGATGATCACACCAGGCTCCTGCCACAATTTTCAGATGAAGCAGATATAACTCCAAAACAAACCACATGTGAGCTCTGAGGCATGGACCATTCTCTCTCTCCAAACACAAAGCCTCTTGGTAAGTCAGATAAGGTTCTCAGGCTTAAAAGTCCTTTTCAGGTATTTTCCACATCTTCCAATTTAGGTATTTTTCTGTAGATTTCTCTTTCAAAGCCCTCAAAACCAGCTAGAATGTAAAACATTGTTCCAGGAAAAAGCCAGTTAGGAGAAGACTTTTTAAAAACAAATTAAAATTAACATATGACTCAGTTAAAAGACAGCCTTTGCATTTCTAATAAACTAATTTAGAGAAGATGCATGATAGCTGATAGATCCTACAATCAAGAGTATTTGGAGAGTTTTCTAACAATACCATATTGAAATTTCATGGGAACAGAACTATATTAAGTAAAATTGCACTGACTATGCAGCAAAAGACAAGCAAAACAACAGTCTTTCCCATGCAGCTTCATACATACGTAGAGGAGTTTCACTCTATACAATGACTTTAGATCTGTGTCATAGGGCTCTGCTGTAAACTGTCAGAGTGTGGAAACTCTTGCAAAGCAAAACAAAATCAAACATTTTCATTTTAATTCAGAGCAATATTTTTAAAGAAAAAGAAATAAAATAATTCTGATGGGGGATCTCTTATCACATTTCTGAGATATCAAAATGTTTTGTTTCAGTTTCAAAAATACAATATTAAATAAATTAACACACCCTGAAATGAAATATTGTCCCTTGCTCCCCCACCAATCTAACACATCTCTGTAGTTTTGAAGTAACCAAGTTTATTCTCAGAAAAGGAATCTGAGTAATCAGGTAAAACAGGTCTTCTTTGGAGTACATATAGGCTGTTGCAGAAGTTTATAAATCCACCCTTAATCAGTAAATTTGCAAATTTGCAAATGCAGAATATCGTTTGCTTTATCCTATGCAGGAGAGACACCTAAGACATTAGAGCAATTTTACTTATACTTGATTGAGAAGACCAGCAGCTGAAATATGAAGCTTTGGAGGAAGCAAATAATCTCCAAGACGGGTTCTGAAATCAGGAAGAGATTCCTTTAATTGTACATTTAGTGTAAAGAATTTTAAGGGAAGGGCATTTTTCATAATTACTTAAATTGAGTTACTGAATTGTGCTTAAGGTACAGGCTTCTAAATCATGAACGTATGAGGGAAGGTTTGGGGGAAAGCTTTTATTCTTTCCTGGGCACAAATTTAAAAAAAAAAAAAAAGGAATTTTTGGCTGCAAGCAGTAGAACCAGGAGTACTCTTGCATTGTTTAAAGTTGAACTAATGAATCACTGAAGCCTCTAGTAAATATTTTCAGGCTGAATCTTCTGGTTATTACGCATGCAATTAGAACTTCAGGAAAAAATCTCTAACATTACCTGTCATAAAATAATCTTCCCCCCTTTTTGCCTTCTCAATCACTGAGATGCAGTAGATTTGTATAGTTTAAATTAAGTAGATGAGCTGTTCTTGATGTTTTCTCTACAGGCAAATTTATACATACACACACATTCATATCCTTAAATACAGAGATATATAGGCGTGTGTGTATATATATATATATTTAAGCAGATTATTCTGGTAGTGAATATATATGACTATATACCTTTAGAATTGTATATTTTCACCCAATGGAGTGGACTAATCAACAGTTCTAACTGAACCTATTTCTGATCTGCTGGGCTTGGATATATTCCCAATGACATTTTTCCTTGTCATCTGTGCCTAGTTAAAAGGTTTCTGTCCTTTACCTGTCCCTGATCTATTCTTCTGACCTCACTACTGCAGCTCACTTCCAGAGAAGCTTTCTGAAAGTTTGCTTTTGAAAGCTGAGCTACTAAAATAACCCTAGATTCCTAGAAAAAAGGAAGAATAGTCTGTCCCAAAGTGAGTAAAATCAGAAAAAAATACAGGAGGATATAGGCACACAGTCACAAAAGGGATCATTTCCACAAGGACTTTGTAGGAAACCCAGCTAGAAACAATGTCCCTTTGCCACTCCACAATTACTACCAATTTCTCTTTATATTATGAACAAGGGATAAAAAAAGTAAAAGAGCTTTCTTCCATTGTTATCTTCTGGTTTTTTGATGTACCTTTGAAATTTTGGGACTCTTCAAGTACTTCTTTCAAAGTAATGAGGTGGCAAAAATATGTGCTGAATTGTGGAAAATAAACACTGTGATGGTACTCAAAAGATTTCCTGTGAAATAGCTCTGCAATCTACTTCACCACAACATCAATGAAAATGGTAATTTTCCATCACTACAAACATCTTATTTCAATTGATCTATGCTTTCATTTAGAAATCTCAGCTCTATCATGTCAGTGCTTTTTTGCATCTGAAGGTAAAAAATATGGGAATGCTCATTGTTTAACATAAAAAAAAAAAGCCACCTTCATTTATCAAAATAGCGTCTTTTAAAAATGTTGCATCATGTATGTTCTCAAATGCCTTCCTTTCCATCTTAAAAAAAGGCAGAACAGATTCAGACACTCAGACCTCCACCAGGTTTTCAGCAGAGTATTCATTCCCATGTAACTATACGTTTGATGGTCTCAAGCTCATACGCACATATAAATTTATAAAAATTAAATGTATTAACATGTATCAGAATTTATTAGTTAGTTATTTCCAAACACTGACATACTGACAAAATTACATTCCTACACAAACAGAGCCAGTGAACAGATGTCCATGGCAGCCTGGCTGATATCAGGGTGGCAAAGCAGAGAGGAGCGTCTTTGCAGATTGCTTGACATTTAACAGACTCACTTGGCGCACAGAGAACCAATGACAGCTCATCCTGCCCACTTATGTGAGGAAATGCCATGGAGATGCCCAGCATATCAGAGCTGGCTCACAAATGGACACGCCCCAGGAAAACCCTCCATTGCAAAATTCCTCACCATTTGCTATTTCTCAGCAAGAATGTACCACTACCCTTATTTGCTGCTGGCTCATTCCCATGAGCAGTCATGGCAATATCCACTGCTCAAAAGGAAATGGGCTAGCACAGAGCTGGCTGAATGCCCAGAATTGCAGCTAGCCCTTGGCACCTGATCTGCTCCATACCAGCTCCTGCTGGATGTGTGCACAATGCCTGTGACAGCACGGCACACTCAGTGCCTCTCTCACCCAGAAGCAAAGCGTGCCTCCTGTGACTTGCAGGCTGTCCCATGCTGGTGATCCCCCAGGAGGTAGGGTCTGAGATCAAAGAGGGAGATGTGGGTGCTATGGCACAGCCACCCTCAGCCTGCTGAGGCAAGCAAGAGGTCACTTCTACATTTTATTAAGTTTAGTTTTCAATCCTCTTCTTTCACACAGGTACCCTTACTCAGGGTTTCTAGTGATGAGATTTCTATCACTGTAAAACACGATTCCATGTATAAACAACAGTTCAGCAAATATTCAGTCATTTATTACCACAGTTGTCATGTTCACAGTAACTATCTAAATTACCTACTTTGTCACCAATGACAACTGAATTTCTTGGGAATAATCTTTGGTTCCATACTGATTTGGCAGTTCTGCTCCTATCACCAGAAGTTTTTCAGATTAATAAGTCAGACTGCATTATCATTACCCAATGCAGAGTCTCACATCACAATTATCTCCGTTGACTTGCATAGGAGTATTCCTTGTAGAAGTTATTTATTAAGGTTATCTGTCCACATATTCAGATTTCAGCATAGTTGTCTCAGCTTATTTCAGCATAGCTCAAATCACAAAGAGCCCTTTTAGCACCTTGCAGAACCAGTAAGATGGTAATGTCACACTGTCTCAATCAAATGGGTCATTTCACACACTTTGGTATTTTTTCTATATCATGTTACAGCATTTCATTTACTTAATAGGAAAAAAGTATATATCTTCCAGCTTTCCCCGCTAACTTTTTTTTGAGATGTTACCTTGTCTCACAGTTTTTCACTGCTTATAAAATTTTGCATTTTAATACTGCTCACATTTTTTTAAATTTAACTCCTCCTTTGTGCTCATTCTCCCTTCTCATCTGCTTACCTGAACATCCTCCTCAAGCCCCAGTTTGTAGTTTCACTAGCTCCTTTCCAGTTTGTGATATAAACAGTTCAACAAGTTATAAATTGTTGACTGTTTCCTCAGTGTCTTCATTTTTTCCTGCACTGTTCATTCTTCTATCCCTTCAATATAACGTCCCTCAAACTTGGCAATCAATTCAAAACTCTCAGAAACAATGACAGGTAGAAGCTGGTCAAGTATCATGGAAGATACTTGATACTTTGGAGATACCATGGAAGATACCACACTGAATTTGATGATCTCTTGTATTTTTTCCCAAACCCATTGGCTACTAAGTGCTACGTAGTGCTAATTCAGATTGACTTGATTGTCATGCTGTTGCAAAGTAGACCTAAGTTCAGTGAAACAATATAATGAGAAAAACACTATTTTTGCTTCTGAGTTTTCACTTGTAAAACATTCTATGAAAATGTGTTTAATTACCAATCCAATGTAATTTCCATGATGCTAAAATGTGAGCAGCATTTGAACAGTGATTAGATGTTTTTATTTACTAAACAAAATAAAAACATATGTTTTGTAGAACTGAACAAGTGAGATTTTCAGGCAAACTATTTCCAAATCCGTTAAGATAGAGCTATTTGTTAGAAGCAGGAAGAAAAAAAAGAAAACTCCTTCATGGAAAACACAAAAGACACGGGATTCCTGACAAAATGAAGAACTGTTACCTTGCTTTTCATTTGATATTTCAAATACTAACAGAACCTGTCACCAAATTTAGGGATATGGACTGTCTCTTACATTCTTGACTGTTAAGCATCAGCATTTTAACTAAATTAGGATTCCACCATGAGTGCCCTTCTTCTGTTAACCAGAAATGCTTGTCACTATTTCAGTCAAACAAATTTATAAAGAACCCCTATATTGGTAGGCTAAATTTATTAATTTGCTGAAGTCAAAGGAAGAAATGGAGAATGTAGAATGACCTGCTCTAGGAGAGGATCAAGTTCAAGTCCATCTGAGGAACCTGAAGGTTCATAAGTCCTTGGAACCAGATGAGATACATCACTTAGCAAGCAGAAAAACTACAGTTTAATGTTAAAGATGTTAAGGTGTGAACTTCCAGGATAAAACAGGACTACAACAGGTATGAAAGGATACCGTGTTCCCATGATGGCAACAAATTTTTACATAGGAAATATTTAAGGCCTATTTTTCAGTAAGGATTGAAATTAATAATAGAATGAGGAACATCTATCTGGACTGGATGGGCAGCCATGCACATCAATTTTGTAGATGAATACAGATTAAAAGCACAGGAAAATTCAACACATCAATCTGTATAATTTTTAAAAATATTTTACATATTTTATTTAATAATTTTTAAAGGTTAATTGAAACTTGATGCCTAGCACAAAAATAGATTACTGGCAGCCTGTTATCTGTAAACCCTGATCTCCACTTTTCTGCTGTGACAAAGAAAGACTTACCCAGACACTTGGACATTGCATTCTTTATAGTTCCCAGCTTTATGATGCATTCAAGGCAAGTGCAGCTTATGTAACTTTGCCACCTTAAATCCACAGGTTTAGATCAAAAGTCAGCAACAGGCACACAGAAAGAAGGAAAAAAATTATAATAAAAGCAAAAAATTTCCAAGCTGGAGTAGAGTATACCTACAGACATAAACCTTAAACACAATTTATTCCTTAGAAAATTAAATCACACTAAAATGAGAATGTGCCATCTCCAGCATCCTTGGGGGCAAAGGAAATAAGAATTCAGTGACTCTCTAAGTGGACATATAGAATAAAGAGATACTCATCTATGAAATCTTTTGTCTCGACTCCATCATTGTCTCTGGATGCCTTTCAGTCTTTGTTTCAAGTACTGGGGATAACCAGTGGGGATGAGAGGAAGGACAGGCCCACAAAACCCATTTTTTCACCATAACCTTCATAAAAATCTGAGCAAGCGAAGTAAAAAATCTGAGCAAGTGAAGTAATAATCTGAGAAAGTGCAAGTAAACATGCACTCCTGCTCCTGGATCCTGAAAGCTGTAGCATACTGAAGGAAAAGTTGAATCAGAGAGCCTAGAGGGCATATATGGAAAGAGAATATTTAGATCCTGTACCTTGGTATGTATTTGGTGTGCACTCAGAAAATTGCTGATTTCATCTGTAATCTAACCCTTAGAGTCTGTATGTGTATGCACTCACATACACACACACATGTACTCCCACCACCATTGCAAAGATATGAAACTACAGAACTCTTACCCACACTGTAATATCCTCCACTATTTTTCCTCAGATTATTATTATGTACTAAGAATTATGTGTACCAATATGTACCAATAACCACTCAGTTATGTGATAAAAGTTACCAAATTGTGAACTTGCAGGTGAAAAGCTGTCTCCTACAGATCTTAAAAAAATGGCACAGTCTCCAAATCTGCAGTGGTGCACAGTTCCTCTACATGGCATTTAACTTTTTCTTCAATTTATTAAGGATTCCTCACTCAGAATAAAGAATGAGACAGCTAAGGAGAAATGTCCATTGCTCTGTAACATCTTAGTTAACTGTGTTTAACAGAAGTACTGACCCTACCTCATTCTTGCATTTAGTTGCCATGACTCAGCTCAACACAGTCAATGTTAGACTGAACCACACTATTTCATTATCCTCCATATTGGTATAAAACCACATTGTTTTTCAGAAAAAAAAGCTGTACAAATAACTTTCTCTGATACTTTTGCAGAATGTCTGTGAAGCATTTCAATCAAAAACCACTGTATAATGTACTTAACATTCCACAGAAGACTAAAAATGCACGTCTGACAAATTTTTGAGTGAGCAAGCATCACTGAAGTTTGTAGTTATCATACGTTTGCAACCATACAACCCTCACAGATTCAGTTAAACAAGATTCCTAATAAGCTGCATCATGACCTGAATTTCATTTTGCAAAATTTATGCTAGCAGCTAAAAAGAAATTTCTTAGTTGGACAGCTGTTATCTAAATTATTAAAATTCCTGCTTTGAAAAGAAATGTATTAGTGAAAAAAGTATGAGACTGCATAAATGTACTGAACAATCATGCCACTGAAAAGACATAGAATGAAAAGGACAAAGTGAGTTTTTATACCTCTGCCCAAAGGAGAAAAAATTAGGTAAAATCATAAAGTGATTGCAGAGACTCAAAGTCATGTGTTCATGATCAAACTTTATTATGTGTTAAAACTACATGTACACATTAACCCACATGGTTTTACACAGAAAAAATGGCAGCTTTCCTGGTCTCTGTTTTATATTACTTTACTGCAAAGAGTGCACAATGATGGTATTTTGGCCAGTTGTTCCCTTACAGACAGAATTGCACATTTTCACATTCCATATCAGGAGCTCATAAAAACATCTTCTCCTTTTCTTCCTGAGACATCAGTACAGATAGTAGGGACTCTATTTATGAATAATATTAAGAAAACCAGTGCATAGGCTTTGTCAGTCAACACCCTCAGGGTAACATCTCTCCTACCCTAAAAATCACCTTTAGTTTTTCAGTATACCCACAGAGTATGTGGAAATCTTTTAAACTTAAGAGTTGATTCCCTAAATCAACTGAACCTATATGCATTCTGAACTTCTTTTCTTAGAAGTTCTAAAGAGCAAAGCAAATTATAAAATCCCTACAATCAAAAATGATGAATGAAAATCATACTTTAAAACAGGATTTTTAAAATGGTAGGAGCTATAAAGTGGGAAAAAAGAAAATATAGAAAAGAATATAATCAATTAACAGGTAGTACCATTAAAAATCATTGTGCAGTAGTTCTCTGTAGGAAAGTCGGAGAGCCCAGTACTCTCATTCCCACTGAACTGAGGCTTCTGTTATACAGAAGTATAACTTAATCACTTAGGCAGATCAGCAAATTGCTTCCTTTCTCTCTCAGAGACACTGCATTCAATTTTTCTGTGGTGTAGAAGAGCCTCAGTAAAACACAGTTCCCCACTGTCAAAGCCAAGCAAGCTCTTAGAAAGTGAGAGATAATGAGCTAGAATTTCTTTATGCCGAGGACCAAAGCCACATCTTGAATAAGCTAAGCTTTAAGTTGTTGTGTGAGACTCTTCAGCTGTGTTTTCTTAATAAAACAGCAGCTTGCCTATATTTTACATTGTGTCCAATGCCTGAGAACTGCTTTGTGAATTGGTACTGAATGACCTGCTCAGAATAGCTTAACACGTGGGGAAACATAAAGACTTCCAATCCTATTTGGCAGTAAGCACGGGTTAACACAATGATATACTCAGTTTCTCTGAGATTACAGTGCTGCTTTGCATACAAAAAGGGAAAACTTTTGGCTCCTGGTATAATTTAACCTATAAAGTACAGAAATAAAAATCATGTGATTATAGTTTGAGAGTTGAGTGCATCCACTGTTTCCCTGCATCTGAGAACAGACATTAATTCAGCTTCAAATGCAGTCCTGAATGCTGCTGAAGATAGTCTTTGTGCCAATCCACCCAAAACCAGAGCACTCCAGGGTGCATCAGAATCTGCTCTAGAGATCTGTAATAGAAAAGTCATGATGATGCTGCGTGGTAGAGGGGGATAAGGCTCTGAGTGGGGGAACAAATTTAAAAAAATTGTAGAAGAACAGTAAGAATGGCATCTATGCTACCAAGTCAGAGACTCCACCACACACTTGTGTGCAATTTCTCAGAATGCTTAGGCTAGAAGACAAAGCCTTGATAATTTACTGGGTGGAATGGAAACACTGCTTACAGCTAGCTCCTAAAAGGCACAAAAAAACCTGTACAAAAAGTTAGTAAATGCTAACCAACCTAAAACCACTAGAGAAGGAGACTTTTAAGATGGTATTTTCTGCCCTACATCTCACCCAAGGATTTATGTAAGGACTGAGGGGTGACAGAAAACAGGCACAGCTTTTTGGGCTTGACTACCAGATGCATGTATCTCAGTCCTTATGAGTTTTTTGTCAGGAAAGGAAGAGCTTGCACACAACTTTGCTGCAACACTGCAACGTTTTTTCCTCAACCATTTTTGTGAAGTCTAGCATTCTTCTTAGCATCATTTACATGGAAATCTCTAGTGCAACAAGGGCTTCTTAACCATATGGTCAACAATGCTCCCATCTGTTCTTTAACCAGATATATTCAGTCTTTTTCTAGCCACTCTTATAATCTCTTAAGTGGCCAGAGACACATCTGGCAAGATTCTTCATTTTGCCCTGAGCAGCAGCTACTGAGGAAATGTAGAAACACCTACTGAGGGCACAAAAGCTTCTTCAGCTGAAAGCTGAAATAAAACTCTATCAGGCAGAATATAAACAAAAGCTTCTCTGGTGCCAAGACAAGGCCAGCAACAACACTGACTGACACTTGAAGCCTCCTTCTTCATCCCCTGTCTACATGTTCTCCAAGCCAAAGACTATTAAAATTTAGCCAAGCACACCTACGCATATGCAGGAAATGAGCAGCTTTTCATGCATGCTCCTCCCATTGTTAGTGCCCTCTTCAGCACTGGAATACAAGACTCAGGGTCATAGGGTCAAATTTGACTGTTACACTGGTTTTACAACTGCTTTTTTCACAATAATCAGAGACTTAAACAGTAAAACAGGCAAAAGCTTTTTGATGAAGGATCCAAACAGGGAACCTTCTGGGTGTGCTTGAGATAATAAAAAACTTACATTTAAATTTCTGAGCATCAGTGGTGTTTTTTAGTGCCTTATTTTAGATTTTATGTGCCTGAGCCCTACAGTAGATACAGTCACTCATGTTTATCATGCAGAGTAGTACAATATTCAACTCTTGCTAAAACAGTAGCTCTTATATCACTAAAGAAATTAAACCCAAAAGAAAACCAAAATCTTCCATAAGATTTCCTTGAAAACTTCTGCTTTTTTGCATGTTATAGACTTTCAAAATCTTTGGGAAAACATTTCAAGTACACTGCTCTGATTTTATATTGTTTTACAGCATCCACCCTGAAATATTTCTTCCTCACCAGTGCAGTGCTGCAAAACTCCTTCAAAGAGTAAAAGCAAGACTTTTGATAATTTAAAAAAAAAAAAAAATCCTTCACTTCTAAAGGAAAAGCAAAAATAAAATTCTAAAATATAGGCCTTTTATAAAAGTGTCAGCTGGGATTGAGGCATTCTATAGCTAAGCAGAATGGTTTGATCATCTTCAACATGAAGAAATAATAAATGCCCACAGAGACATGATTCTGACCACGAGACAGGAAAGCTACTGCAAACTTAATAAGGAAGAAAAAAGCCAGACAGCTAAATACAGCTAAGTATTTACAGTTCATGAACAAACACAGGTATTTCAGTAGCCCATATAATTTCTGTAGGCAGTCATCATTTTGCAACAACCTCACCTCTGGTTATGCCTGGAGCACTTACACACTAATCAGGATTAGGCTGGGTCAGGCACATAGAAGCCAGTTTGTCAAAGCACAGCACCTGGATGCTGCTGGCTGATTGCAGCTCATTCCTCTATTAAGAAACAATACTGCACAGTGTGGTTAAAGAGTTGTACTAATCTAGGTGATAAATTGCAAACAACTATGGGAAGCACCTGAGGTCATTGAAAATTCTGCAGCACTTACACAACAGAGATTCTCAGGCTTCTGTCCCTCACAAATTTCCACATGAAATAAATTAACCTTAATGAGCACCACTGCTAATAATCTCAGCAGGGGCTAAGGATTGTTTGTAGAGCAGCTCTCCAATGCTTGTCCTCACTTCCAAGGCATGCCAGTGGATGACACAGTAGAATTTTTCCTCAGTGCAAATCTTTTACTTTATCCAAATTTGCATTCAATATTTTTATTAATTAAATATAGATAGTATATATGAATATAATTCCATGAGCTGTATTTTGATGGTCACATCTTTCCACAGTAATTCTCTCTCTGAAAATGTTCTCTTTCTCTGGATTATCCAACCTATTTGCAGTCTTCCCAAATTTATAACACAGTCACTCTCCTATATAGCTATATCTAAATCAGCCTCAGCCTCTAAATGAAATGTCTTTTATCTTCTTTTCTGATAAAACTACATTCTGACTGCACAAAGACTCTTGGCAGCACAAAGAGCAAACAACTGGCCTTGAGAGTCATGAAATAATACTGGTTGCAAGCCTTTTTTAAAAAGAGCTTTTTAATCAGATGCTGCTATTATTCTCTGAATGATACAGGGTTTTATTTTGGAAGTGATGTGGCAGTAAATGCAATTTGGATATTTTACAGAACAATGTTTCAAGGGCATCTACACCTAAACTTCCCACTATTACAATGCAGATACCAGTTATCACGTAAAAATATACAGGAATGATCTTTTTGATTTGTGAACACAAAAAATCCAGCTTTAAACCACTACTCTAAATCACTTACAACTTTGGAACAGAGGCTTTCTATATATATCATGTAAATATCTTTACTGAGCTGAACACCAAAGGGGATACTGAACATAGTGAGATAGATGGAAAGGGAAGAGTAACAGATTACTGCCTTGGTGAGGAAGTGGCCAAATTAAACTATTCTGAATGGTGTTACTTTATCATACAAAGACATTTAATTTATTTCACTATTCTCTGTGGCTATAACAATGCAAGACCCTAGCACATTCAAGGAGATGAGCACAGTGGACAAAGGACTTCTTCAGAGTGCAATATTTAATGAAACTTAAATTAGGTCTCAAAGGACCAATAGAATGTATATAAAATATAGCACTGACACTAAGCCATTCTGCTCACATGCATGTTTTAAAGTAATTGTCATCAAATTCACAGATGGCCCCAGAAGATTTAAATGCATTTTTAATATAGCATCCCTACATATAATTTTTTTTTAAATTCATACTTCATTATAATTTCTTCACATGATGCACAGGACAGAAGGACAAGTCTACAGCTAAGAAGGAACACTGCCTTAAGGAATAAAAGAAAATAGCTTTGTTTTCACTTCTTTGTTAGAAATGAAGTGAAAGGCTATATTTTTGCTACTGTTTGCCTCTGTGAATTTATATATGTCGAAAAAAGTTAAGAGAGTATGTTTTAATATTCTAAACGCTGCAATACAATGGGAAGAAATTATTGCCTAATAATATATTTTATATATTGTTATGTTTCAATGCATTTATGCAGTGAAAGAAACAAACAATACTGAACAAAACACCCAAAGCCCAAATATAAACCTGAATTAAACTGATTCTCTAATAAAAAAACTTACCTGTACAAAAATCACTCCCATAAAAAACAATAATTCAGTGTAAAACAAAACAGTATGCAGAAGTTAATTATAAGCAAAACATTTTAAACAGGAAGAATCCACCTGTATTCACAAATTTGCTGTTAGCAAAATAAAAATTAAAGTTTGTTTCGCTTTTTTCAAGTTACTATGCAAAGAGATAGATACTTAAAACCTAGAATCAAAAACATGAAAAAAACTATGATTTTGAAATTCACAGTTTTGAAAATCATCAGTACACAACCGAAATTATTTTGAAGCAAAGAACTGAAATTATAAAACAAAAGGACAACCAGATGGTATAATTCTGGGTTCTGTGTTTTTTGTATACTGTACCAATTTTGTTCTGCAATGCACTCCCTTCCAAATCCAGTGAAGACACATTCACTCAGGCCACAGGAAGAAAGACTCCGCATTGCAAGACATGGAAATCTAGAGACACTACCACAGCACCTAAACAAAACAAAAGAAAGGACAAACACCTATCCTAGTCCAGAAAGTGATAAAGAGAATTAAGGACAAAATTGGGAGTAAGAAGTGACATCTGATCTTCAAGATTTGAGTGCTTATTGGACACAAAGCAGAACAGACCTTAACCAAAAGTAGAGTAAGGTAAAAGCTCTTCACTCTGCTGTAGTGCCCCCTCTCCCAACACTTCAGACATATAGATGCTGCAGTGTGTCAGGCAATTCCAAACTCTGTTTTCTACCAACCATCAACTTTAAGGGTTTTGGCTGAATGTGTATGTGATATCAAGCTACTAACTGTCAGAACTAGTTGGGATGGGATGCTTGAACAGTTATAGCCCAAAGGATATTTATTTACTCCTCCTCTAAGTCTCACAAGGATCACACAAGTAATGAAGGAATGCCCACAAGCTATAATGTGGGGAACACTGTAGTGAAGTGTATTTTTTGTAACATCTCATTAAAGGCCTCTCCTAAATTTGGATTTTGTTCTCAAAACCAAACTCAAAATAACCAGATCAGGCAAATGGTTAAATTAAATTTTTGCAGATTGACTGAATCAAGGGATTATTTATTGCAGTCTATGAGGTAGCAGCAGTCTGAGGAAATATTCTAAATCCTTTCTCTGGCTTTTGCCATTAATTTGAATTCTACTGAAATACTTTTCCCTCTCTGTAGTCTGCAGGTTTGCTTTATAATTTATCTGTTGAGATATATATAAATGTAAAAAAACCTTTAAGCAAACTTCCAGAGAATTTAGTACCCTTGCATAAAAAGTCCATTTAATGCAAGTGTCACAGGATTTAAGTTAAAAATAATTGCATATCCTATTTGGGAAGTCCGGGACCTCTCCTCTTTTGCATGCACCAACACCTGCAACTTTTGAAAAAGGTGCCTGATATAGCAACACATTTCTAACATTCTATCTTGAGTTCTGTCTTGTCCAATTTTGACAGATTATTTTCATCATTTGGGTATTCACACTTTACTGGAAACTGCAATTAGAGCAAGACAATCCTGATGGTATTGTAGATATAGTAGTTCTTGAGCATTTAGCTAGTATTTTTGAGAATTCTTAAGTTTATAAAACAAAAACCATAACCAGACATCTGCACCCCCACTTTTCCATCCATTGACTGCACTGTGCCAAATTGTTTTTCCATTTTGAGAAAGCACTTGAAGCTGCAGATACATACTTAACAAGAACTAGAGACATTTATGATTAGAGGGTTATGTTGACATTATGTGAAGTAATGGTTTTTTTCGGTAGTTATACACTCAAAGGTACTTACAGAAAATGATGGAATTTCACCTTTCCACATTAGTTTCAACTGGAACTGAAACAGACCTTGGCTTTTAAAGTTTTAAGAAACCAACCTCAAACCTGAAGGCATAATCCAGCCTTCAAATGACATGAAAATTAAGGAAATACAACAAAATCAAGCCTTGCTTTAGTTCTTTTAAAAGGATTCTTTAAACCAGCAAATTTTCTAGCAAATTTTTCTAGGTCTGAACAATAACTAATTTCCTTCCAATAGGAGATAATTAATAAGGTACAGTAACAAAAACTATTTGGACTTTGAGAAGGTATAGTGCAATGACCCGAAGGAGGCTTCACCTACAGCTTCAAAAAGCCCTTGTTAAAAATTCACACTTCAAACAATCATTTGGAATATCATAAGTTTATTTAGTAGCTGCAGTTTTGTGTGAAAATGTGAAATTCAAATCAGTATTCATGTGAGGGTGAACGAAGGCCATCATTACAAATACAAATAGTGTTGTGCAGTAAGTGTCCAAGGCAATTCATAGCTCAACTTTTACTGGAGCACTGACAAAAGCTTTCAAGCTTGCTCCACTCCTCTTCCTAACATACACCAACTACTAAGAACTAGTCAGTCTCCATGGCTCTTGAAGCCTACATGACGGTCGCTAACACAAGAGAAAAAAGGTGATCCACAGCTCCAGAGGAGGCACAGTTCAATGCTGTGGGATGACATGAGATCAAGCGCTCCTCGCGGTTCTCTTCTCCACAACAGCCGCTTTGAGAGATTCCTCT
Source organism: Serinus canaria (assembly GCF_022539315.1). Lineage (NCBI taxonomy): Eukaryota > Metazoa > Chordata > Aves > Passeriformes > Fringillidae > Serinus > Serinus canaria. Next base: position 26,387,748 of record NC_066343.1, read on the forward strand.
CGTGTTCCAAGCCTTAGCTTCCCACATGAACCTGGGTATACATCTGGGAAAAAGATTAACAAACCAGAGCTCTTCCTCCACCCTTTCCGTCCGAAGACCCCGTTTCGATAGAGGAAGGTGAGAATCCGCGCGCCGCACGGGGGATATACACCAGAGCAGAAGGCGTAACCCGACCCTACCCGCAGGCGACTGGGAGGGCCGGCAGCACCAGTCGGCACCGCCCCCTCCTCCGGGGCCACCTACACGGCAGGCACCAGGCTCTTCTTATCCAGCGGCTGCTCGTCCTCCTCGAGCAGCAGCTCCTCCAGCTCCCCTTCCTCGGCTCCGGAGGCCTCGGGCCCGCCGGCGGCCCGGCAGCGCCGCAGATGCCGCAAGGCCCGGCGGTGCTTCTCCTGCAGCCGCCCCAGCTGGGCGCGCAGGGCCTCCGCCTCCTCGCCCGGGTCGGCAGGGGGCTTATCTGGGCCGGGCCCCAGCAGGGCCTGTCGGAAGAGGCAGCGGTTCTCGCGGCGCAGGCGGCGATTCTCCAGCCGCAGCCGCGCGTTCTCCAGCCGCAGCCGCGCGTTGTGCCACTCGCGCTCCTCCCGCTGCCGCAGCGCCTCGCTGTGGCTGGCCGCCAACTCCGCGTACCGCTCCGCCAGCTGCTGCGGCGAGCCCCGCGACTCGCCCCGCCAGCCCTGCCGCCCACCGCCCGCCTCGGCCTCCTCCGCGGCCCCGCCGCTACCGGCGGCGGCACCGAGCACCGCCCGACCCCCCCGCACCGCGCCGCTGCCCCAGCGCCCGCCCACCGCGCGCATGCGCCTCATCCGTGCCGCGCCCGCCGCCGCCGCCGCCCGCAGCCGCCGCGAGCCGAGGGAGGGCTCCCGGTGCATGCAAATCGAGGCGGGGCCTGAGCCCGCGGGGCGGGGCGGGGCCAGGCGGGGCGGCCCACCGCGCGCCCCTGCTGTTATCGCGGGACGCCGGCAGGGGCCCGGGGGGGGGCGGTGGGCGCTGCACTCCCGCGCTCCCCGTAACCGCGGGCGGGCTCCCCTGGAGCGGCCCTCAGGCCCCGTACGCCGCCGGGGCCGCCTCCCCGCACTCCTCGGCCAGAGCCGCGTCCAGCCTGTCCTTAAAAGCTGCCAGTGCTGGAGCAGCCACAGCTTCTCCAAGCAACCTGTGTCAGTGCCTCTCAGTAAAGAGTTACTCGCTTCGGTCTGGGATAAACCTGCCCTCTTGCAGCTGAAGGCCACTTCCCCTTGCTTTGTTGTTACGTGCCCTTGTGAGAAGCCCCTCCAAACTTCTTGTAAAGCCCCTTTGGAGGGTGCTGTAAGGTCTGCCTGGAGCTTTCTCTTCTCCAGGCTGAACAGCCCCAACCCTCTCAGAGTGCGTGAGAGGTGCTCTAGCCCTGGCATTAACCTTGTGGCCCTCCTCCTATTACTACAGTTCAAGGTCAGTCTTGTGTTGGAGACCCCAGAGGTGAGCACAGCTGGACACAAAGGCTTGGGCTGCTGTGGAATATGACAGCCCAGGCAATTCTCTGCCTGAGAAGGAGAGGTTTAACTGTCAGGTCTGGTTGCACAGTCCTCCAGTATTCACAGGGCCTTCTTACTGTTACTTAAAGTCCTTTCAATTCTCTTTGTGTGTCGCTCATTACCTAACCACACATGTTGATATCTGTAGATAAGGAGTCATTTTGGGATTACCATGACGGCACACTACATATCATTATGGGCTTTTCTGTGCATTTTACTCTTTGGCTTGTAAACTGTCTGTGATGAGAACCATGCTTTTCTTTATGGTACAATGTTCAGTTAATTACCAGTTGAGTCCTGAGAATGGACCCTGAATTTGAAGTTGGAGAAACAATGTGTGAGAGTAATTTTAGTTATTACTTTCAGAACCTTTTCCAGTCTAAAAGATAGCCATTTATTTAAAACATTTAGAAAAGAAACAACAAAGCACTTCAGAACAGAAATAATCTTAGTTTTACTGTACTTTTGCTGTGACTGCTAATCAACAGAAATGGACAAGTATTTCCCGTACTAAGCCATTTTGCAAGAAGAGATTGAGTAGGGTGTTACAGAAGTTCTGCATGGTATGTGACTGAACCAGTTTTGCACTGAAAGAAACATGTTAATACCTGTTTATGACTCAGTACTTAATGTTGCTGCTTTGCAAATTTATGAACATACCCACTCTTAAAACTTTAGTCTGAACTATATGCTGAAACTAAAATAGTGCTGAAACTCTTACAGGTGTGTGGAAGTGGACCAGGGCTTTGCACTCTAGCAAAATAGTGGCAAGGGTAACATAGAGCTTGAGCTTTTGATGACCAGTAAATTAAACTACAGTCATCGTTACAACCTTTGCTTTGATCCAAATTCCTCAAGTTTTTCAGAGAATGTTGTATCATGGGTCTCAATTTTGTTTATTCATCTGTTCTAGTTTTTTCATGTGCCTTTATTTTATGCTGGTAAATGCATGCATGTTACATGGTTTTCTGGGGTCCCAGGATGAGGGAAGAGACGAGACAGTTGACTCCATGCATCAGAAGGCTTGATTTATTATTATATGATATATAAGATATAAAAACTATACTAAAAGAATAAAGCTAGAGATTTCACTACCAAGGCTATCCTAAGAATAGCAAAGAATGTGTAAACGAAAAGTCTTCTCAGCCCGAAACATTGGACAGGTGCCCCGTGATAGGCTCTCAACTGGAAACAGTCCGACGGGGCCAATCAGAGATTTTCCCGTGGCATTCCACAGCAGCAGATAAGAATTGTTTACAGTTTGCTCCTGAGGCTTCTCAGCTCTCAGGAGAGGAAAATTCCTAAGTAAAGGATTTTTCATAAACTATGTCGGTGACACATGCATATATACTTGAAAAAGGATTGATCATTTGTATTAGAAAAATTAGATGGCATATCTGAAGACTATTTACTGAGTTTCAGATTCCTTTGACAATGTTTAAACACTAATTTGATGTTTGTAGGTTAAAGACAATGTCAGTCATTTGGATTGGGGAAAGATGTTAAATGAACATAGAAAAACTTTCATTGTGAGATAGGATCACACTAGAAAGTGTGAAGGGGGAAAGTGCAAATGGAGAAGTAACCAGAGAAGTCATGACCAGTTGTACAGTTTTCAGTAATTTTTTGCTCACTGAATGCCTGTGAAGGACAAAATATTTTAAACAGAAATACAGTAATGGTATTATTCTATTCCTTTTTATTAAAGCTCTGTGTTTAGTTAATGGTGTCAGGTCTCTGTAGATAAGAGAAAGTGGCAGTGCTTGTGGACTGTCAGCTGGCATTTTGAACCCTGTCCAACCTGCCCAGGAAAATGATCCTAGAAAAACACCTCACGAGAAAAATAAAAACTCTTTGTGCCTAGTGCCTATCATTCCCTTATAACTGAATCCATACTTCTGAAGTGAAGGGAATTCAAACAACACTGCTGCTTGTTTAGGGATTATATTGAGAGGAATATTCTTATTTGGCTTCAGTATAAGATAAACCAAATGGCCTGAATTAAGTTAATTTTTTTTTTGGTGCATTTTTTTCCCCCTTAAGTTGTGGAGTAATAAAATGGTTTGGGTTGGGAAGGAACTTCAAAGGTCATCTAGTCTAAATCCCTGCAATAATGAAGGACAACTTCTTCCATGTTAGGCTGCTCAAAGCCCTGCCCAACCTAACCTTGAGTGATCCCAGGCATGAGGCATCCACCAGTTCTCCAGGTAACTCGTTTCAATGAGAAACCACTGTAACTTTCAAAAATTTCTTTCCTGTATGTGATCTGAATCTACTCTCTTAAAACAATTACCCTTTGTCCTATCACTATAGACCCTACTAAAAAGTTTGTCCCCATATTTCTTTAAGCCCTCATTAAGTACTGGAAGTCCAAAATAAAGTCTCCCTGGAGTCTTCTTTTCCAGGCTGAACAACTTCACCTCTCTCAGCGTTTCCTCAAAGGAGATATGATTGAGCCATCTGATTATTGCTGTGGCCTTCCTCTGGGCCGACTCCAAAAGGACCATATTTGTCTTGTGCTGAGGACCCCAGAGCTGCATGCAGTACTTGAGGTGGGGTCTCAGCTGAGTAGAGTAGAGGGGCAGAATCGCCTTCCTTGACCTACTGGCTGCATTTCTTTTGAAACAACCCAGGATATGTTTGGCTTTCTGGGCTGCAAGAAGACATTGCTAGCTGATGTCCAGTTTTCCACTCACCAGTATCATCAAGTGCTTCTTGGCAGGACTGCTCTTAATCCCTTCATTCCCTGGCCTGTATTGATACTGAGGATTGCTCTGACCCAGGGGCCAGACCTTTCACTTGGCCTTGCTGAACCTTATGACACCTTGAACATGAGGAGTGAACCTATGAGCTCACTCCTTCAGCTTATGCATTTTCCCCTGGATGGCATCCGGATCCCATCCCTTGTGTGTGTCAAACACACCCCTTGGCTCTTGGTGTCATCTCCAAATTTGAGGGTGTACTCAATCCCACTGTCCATGTCAGTAAAGACATCAAATAATACTGACACCAATATAGACCCCTGAGGGACACCACTCATCATCATGGGTTTCCATCCAAACACTGAGCTGTTGAATACTACTGTCTGAATTCAGCCATCCAGGCAATTCTTTACTCACCAGACAGTCCACTCATAAAATCTTCTCTCCAACTTAGAGAGACAGATGATTTAGAGGAATGTCAAAGGCTTTACAGAAGTCCAGATAAATGACATCTGTAGCCGTTCCCTTGTCCATTGATGGAATCACTTAATCACAGAAAGGCCACTGAAGCAGCAAGCTGTGTATAAGTCTGTGGGGAAGGTTTATCCTTCCCTATCACCCGGCGAACATCCAGCATCTCTTGCAGTGGGGGCACTGTCCTGGGTCACACTACCCTGGGCAGCGCCTAAGGAGACTGCTGCACGCAATGGTGGCGGCACCTCCCTTTTGCAGATGAGGCTTGTGGCAACAACCAACAGAAAAAAGATAGCTGACTCCAGCCAAGGGTGCAATCACTTCATGAACCCTAAGGAATCCCAGGGCTGAAGCACAGATTACAGGGAATGCAGCAGCTTTTAAGGAGCAGGGGAAACAGGGGAGGAGTCAACTTATGGACGACTGGGAAGCCAGAGGGGAGTGGAGCACAGAGGATTGACATTAGGAATGGACCAACAGGGACACATTGAGGGAGGGGCCCTGGCCCCTGAGCCAATCACTCAACGCTCCAGCTAGAAGTTTCTAGAGGGAAGGGAGGGAGCACTGAGTGACAGACAAGGCACCAGGGAGGGATCAAAGGAAGGATGCTTGGGGTTTGGGAGGAGTAGGGATGACAGGCAGTGTGGAGGAGGGTGGAGTGAATCAAGCCTGAACCATTACAAACTGAGGGGGGAAACAGAACAGTCCAACACTATAAACTGAAGGGGAAACAGAACAACACAACACAACAGGCCAGTTAATTGGTCAAGCCGGACTTGCCCTTGCTGCAACCATGCTGGCTGTCTCATAAAACCTTCCTAGCTCAGTAGTTCACTAGCTCAGTAGTGCCCAGGTTCATCTTTTCTATGAAAGGCAGCTCCCTGAAATGCCATCCCAGCCTCTGAAAAGTAGAACAAAAAGTAAGAGAATATCCAGTCAAATCTTTCTTCCACTTCATACATTACCCTGAAGTGTGTATAAATATACTTCATATAAGTTTTCCTGAAATGAGATAGGTAATTTTGCTCTGATGCAGCCAGTTCAATATGGCTTTCAGGCTTGAACTTGATTGAAAGTTGAAACTCCGAAAAGTCCTCGGGATTTTGACATAGATGTTTTGTGGAATCCTGAAGATAAGGAATTGCTGTGTACACGTGAAGCAGTGTCATTCAAGGGAGGCCAACCAACAAATTTAAAAATGCAATATAGGAAGCAGTAGCTTTTAAATTGAGGTTGTAAGTGCCTTAAAAATAGCACAGTTAAGTGATGTCACCTTTTCAGTTGCAACGCCCAACTGACTTCATTTAATGTGTTTATTTAGTTGTCAATATTTGTCAGAATCAAAGTTTCTACTGACAGGCTCTGAACCTTCCAAGCAAAAGGAAGGATTAACTAGTAAATAAATTTTCCTTGTGGCTCAGCCTGAAGACCATTACCGGGAAAGAATATTAAGTTTCATTAGGTTGTATCTTGCGTCCAGATTTCTCTGATTGCATGTAAAAGGTTAGCATGACTTGCATCACTGATTACATTTCAATGGACAGAACAGAGCAAGTTATTCAAAAAGAGATAAAATCAGGGAAAGAACAGTGCAGATAAGAGAATAATGCAACAGGAGAAGAAATAAAAATTGTGATTACATGTAAGGGAAATTTTTCCTGGCTGACAGATTTTGAGGTGTGCGTCCAACTGTTGGTGATCTCTGACCCCACTAGCAGCAGAATGGATGGAGATGGGCCGGCAACAACACCCTGAGGGATCTGCAGGGTTGTGGGGTTGAGGGAAGGGCCCTCTCAGGTTCTCCCCGTGGAGGAAAATCCTGGGCAGGTGGGAGTAGTCCAGCTCCCAGGGGAGCTGCCTCCTAGATTCACCTCTCACACATAATCCCAGGTAGCTCTAAAAATCCAACCAGTAGAAGAAGGAGGGCTCTGCACACACTGCGAAGGGTCCAACTGGGTTTTTTCAAGGAGCAGTAGAGGGTCCAAGGCAGGGTGGGTAGGAGAGAGGCAGGGATACAACCAGGCTGAAGGGGAGCAGGTGGCAAAAAGACCGAGAACAGGGTGGGAACAGGGTTCATAACATAGTAGCAGGCAGGAGGGACCAGGGTACAAAGAACCAATGGGGCAGGGGACCAAGGGAGGAGCAGGAGTGAGGTAATTGGGGGTGCATTAATGAGAGGAGGAGAGGAGGGCGGTGCTAACACACAAACGAATGGGGAAGGGGGAACCGCAGAACTTTCTAGTTCTTTGTGAGGGAACCACAGTTGATGGACATCTACAGGGGAGTGTCCTCCCAGGGCATCTCCACCCACAGTCCCTGGGGTCTCCTCCCACATCTCCTTCTTTTCTGTTTATTGAAAAGGCTTCCCTCAGATTATTTTGCAGAGCCTTCTTGAAGCAACCAATTGCTGCAAAAACAATCACCAGAATGATGATGATCCATAGAAAACTTTTCAGAATGGAAATCAGCCATTCAGGAACCCCCCCCCATTGTCTGAACAGTCTGTCGGCTGCCTTTTTCTCGGTTTGAATGTCTCTGACTTGATTTTGCAGTCCTTTAATGTTGGATTAAATTGAGGTGCTGTGGGAAGATAGATTGAAACAGCAAAGTCCCTCAAAATCTTCGCAGCCATGACCATGGGCGAGCAGAAGTAAGTCGATGGCAGCTCTGTTCTGGAGTGTGGCGTGTCTGGTGGTTTCCTCATCTGCCAGGAGGTCGGATAGGGCAGCG
>NC_066343.1:26395661-26450321 GCF_022539315.1 Serinus canaria
AACTCCCCGTTTTCTCCCCAACATTATTACAACAAACTCATAACAACTCCCCCCTCTAAAACTTTGATCGAGCTTTAGCCCGCATCAACTCTACTCGTTTCCGAACTATCTTTAAACAGTTTCTTCAAACAGTCTTTTCAACAGTTCATTTCGAACTGTTTTTAAACAGTTTCTTCTTTGATGGTATATAACTGTCTTAATTTCTGGTATCTTCTGTAAGTCTCTATGGCTGATTCTTCAGTCTTTGCTACTGCGTTGGCTTCCATCTCTTGTTCTTGCAGCATTGAAATGTCTTTAGCATTTTTTTCTTTCTCTCCACTTTTTTAAGGGTGAGCTCAAGGGAGTTGATTACAGTTTTCGTAACAACTCGGATGAGGCATTGGATCATACATGGAAGAAAAAAGACACTTATTAGAGTACCACCTAATGCAATTAATTTTTTTTTTCCATCAGTCACTTTTTAATAAGTTATTCCACCAATTTTCCCAATTAGCCTGTATCAATGGGGTCCACTTTTGGACTGGGACATGGGTTAATTTCCGGATGTTAGTCGTGATATTGGTAATTACTTCACTGTGATCATCTATTTCAATACAGCACTCTGAGGAATTAAACTGCCCGCATACTCCTCCTTCTTCGGCTAGAAGGTAATCTAAAGCTAGCTGGTTTTGATATATCATGGTTCTCATCTGCCTCGATTGAGCATTAAGGAGGTCTATTGTTAATGTGAATTGGTTGGAAATAATTTCTAGTAAGGCTTGTAATCTGATAATTCTGTTTAACATATAAATGGGCGTCCTATATCCCCATGACCCATCTTGAGACCAAGTAGCTGGACCGTAGGTGGCAATGATGCGTTCTGGTGGCCATTCTTCCTCTCCCCATTGTTGTGTGCCTCCTATAGACAAGTCTCTCTTTTTCCAGGCTAATTCCTCATAGAGTGGTACTCCTAAGTGATATCCTTCTATCCTGGGGAGGAGGAAGAAGGATGGTCTTATTATGCCTAGGGTTCAACTCCCAGCCCATCCTTTTGGCAGGACTACATATGCTCTTTTTCCACACAGCCAATATAAATTTTTTGGAGCTCTCCAAAAGTGGAGTTGGCTTTCTAATTTATAATTGGTCTTGTTCCAAAATTTGGCAATTTGGGGTGCATCCCAGAATGGATTGGGTTCTCTGGTAGGGCATTCATATAACTTCTCTCTTTCTATATAAGATCATTGGGATCTCTTTGACCTTGAACAATAAATGTGGACGTTTGGGGATCCACCACTGATGGGTTTCATTCAGGACCAAATACCTCTTGCAATAGATCTCACCCAAATACATGGTGTACTCTGGATGCCTCCTCCAAAGACACTCTTCGCCAGTCACTTTGGATCTCAGGTTCCATACTTCTTCTTCTGGTCTGCTGTCTTGCTCAGATCCTTCTCTGTCTAAAATTCTAAGTATATCCTGTGGACTCATAGGAATCTCCTCCCATGGCCAAATGTCGGACATACGAGTGTCCCCACAAATCCAACAGTTAGAAATGTTAAATTCATGACGTATTTTCTCTGCTAGGTCAAGGAATAGGTTTTTCCCTTTCAGAGTTGGGATTTCTGGTCCCTGTTTAATCACCCCTTTTATCTCTTTTTCTTTTATCAAATCAGATTCATAATTTCCATGTCTTACTTGTCCTTCAACGGGTTTCTTTTCAGAACAAATCCACTTCTCTTTCATAGGGCATTCCCCCAACAATTTTTGTTTAAAATTTTCTATATTTTCGAATAGCCAATATGTTTTATCCTCTATGCAAGTTGTTACTGATGAAAAGTTGATACAATTCGGACTCGGGTTAGTGTGGAATCTGAGGACAGCAGTCCGAGATTCTCCTGCATACAAAGGGTAGTAACACTTCTCGCATGGCTCTGTCCCTCCTTCATTGATAATCATAAGTAGGAAGATACATAGGAATGGGGGTCCGGTACAAGCCACTCTCCCAGTCATGTCTCCCCTCCATAGAGGGTCAGCAACTCTTTGTGGCAAGATTGTAACTTGATCCGGTCTTGCCCCCCCACACACTTTTTTCTCCTTTTCTTAACGTGTTACTCTTACCAGTTACCATGGCAGGAGTTCACTTTTCCCTTTTTGTATCAACTTGTTTCTTCTGTTCTTTTTAGGGCCAGATTGCTAGATGCATGGGAGAATGCTCTATCCCTTTTCTTGGATCTTCTGATCTGTAACAAGAGATACTAGAAATTAATTTTACATCTTTACATTAAGTATTCATTTCATTTAGAACATATTAACAACTTTTCATTTAAACATTTATACAACAATTTTCAGAAATTATAGTTTATGTGTCCTTTTATGGTGTGTCCAAGGTCTCCTTAGATTTTGTTAAGGTTGGCGATAATTCCTTGGGTGCGGAAACTGGCCCTTTCACTCAGGTTATATATGTCCACCCTCGTTCTTGTGTCCATATAGCAGTTTCAGTGGTCAATAGTACTTGAAAAGGGCCTTCCCATTTTGGGACTAAGGGTTGTTCTTTCCAGGTTCTGATCAACACCCAGTCACCAGGTTGTAGTTTATGCAGTTTGAAATCAATAGGCGTAGTTTGAGGGAGATATCCTTTTACTCTTAGTTCTTCTAAAGTATTGGTGATAGTCTTTATATATTTTCTCATGCTCACCTCGCCTTCCTCATATGTTCCTGCATGTCCTAGGGTTGTTAAAAACGGTAGCCCAAACATCATTTCATATGGGGAAACTCCTACATCTGCTCTTGGTCTCGTTCTTATTCTTAATAAAGCTAAAGGGAGACATTTTAGCCAATTCATTTTTGTTTCCTCTGTTAATTTGGTAAGTATATTCTTAAGAGTTTGATTCATTTGTTCTACTCTTCCAGAACTTTGGGGTCTCCAGGGTGTATGAAATTTCCATGTGATGTTTAGGGCTTCTACGAGCTGTTGTATTATTTTAGCTGTGAAATGAAGACTTCTATCTGAATCGATGGTATTTATGATTCCGTATCGAGTTATGATTTGTTCCAATAGAATCTTGCTTACAGTTTCTGCAGTTTCTCTTGTAGTTGGATATGCTTCCACCCAGTGGGTCAAGTGGGTGGAAGCATACCCATAATCCATATTATTATTAGTAGATACTTATATCTCTGCACCTGTGGTAGTTCTGTAAAATCTATTTGGACACTTTGAAATGGTCTTTTTGCTAGCTCTCTTCCCCCTTGAGGTGGTTTTCTCATCACTTTTCTATTTATCCTTTGACAAATCATGCAGTCTCTAGTTATTATTTTTGCAATTTCCCATACCCCAATACATACATAGGTCCTCATAAAATGGTCATGCAATGCTTGGGTCCCCCAATGAGTTGAGGCATGCAGGTCTTCCATTATCTTTTTGGTGAGTGCTTTGTTTAGTACTTGTCTCCCATCTGGCATTTCCCATTTTCCTGTTTCTTTTTGTGTTGCACCATGTTTTCGTAGTTCTTCTTGTTCTTTTTCATCAAATATAGGAATTTCCTCTATTCCTTTATCCTCTTCTTTCCCATCTCCTATTTCATTCAACGTAAAGATCTTTTCTGAGTTCTCTAGAGCAGCTCGTTTTGCTGCAAGATCAGCTAAATTATTCCCTTTTATCTCTTTAGTATCTCTTCTTTGATGTCCTTTTACATGGACGATGGCAATTTCCTTAGGTCCTTTCAAGGCTTCTAAATCTGCCTTTATGAGGCCTTCGTGAATCAAGGTTTTTCTTTTTGTATTAATACACCCTCTTTCCACCGAGATTTTGCCAAAGGTGTGGACTACCCCATAAGCATATTTGGAGCCAGTATAGATCGTTCCACTTTTCTTTTCAAGCCATTTTAGTCCTTTTAATAGTGCATAGATTTCACAACTCTGAGCAGACCAGTTTACAGGTAATTTTCCTTGTTATATAATCGCCATCATATGCCCATTTACTACACCATACCCTGATGCTCGCTTCCCATCTACTACCCGAGATGATCCATCTACAAACAGCATTTCGCCTTCCAGCAATGGTTGTTCTAGTAAGTCCTCTCTTACTTTTATTTGCATGTCTATAGTCTCGAGGCAGTGATGTTCTAGTTCTTTCTTTGGTTCTCCATATAAAAATTGGGCAGGGTTTTGTATTCTTGTGGTGGATAGTTCTATATTCTCACTATTGTTTAAAATCAGTTCATACTTTAACAGTCTGTTATCGGAAATCCACTGGCACGCTCGTTTGTTTAATATGCTTTTCCAATCGTGAGGTGTATACACTTTTATTTTATTGCGTAAGGTTAACTTGTAGCCTTCTTCTATGAGAATTACTGTTGTGACTACTGCTTGCAAACATGTAGGCCAACCTCTGACAACTGGGTCAAGTAATTTTGAAATATAAGCAATAGGCTTCCGTACTCCACACCAGTCCTGTGTTATGACTCCATAAGCTATTCCATCTTCAACATTAACAAACAGTTCAAACAGTCTATTTAAGTCTGGTAGACTTAAAACTGGAGCATTCGCTAATTTTTCTTTTAATTCTTCAGATTTCTCATCATCATCTTTATTCCAATTGATAGGTTCATCTTCAACTAATTTATTGTATAGAAATTTGACTAATTTTTTATGACCATCAATCCACAACTTACAGTATCCAACCAGTCCCAATAATTTCCTTACATCTGTTTTTGTTTTTGGTGCTGGTAACGAGAGTATTCCTTGAATCTGATCAACATCCAATTTCTTGTAACCTTTTCCAATTAAGTGTCCTAAATACTTTACTTCAGGTTCCACAAATTGTAATTTTCTTTTTGATACTTTTAACCCTTTTTCACCTAGGAAGTTCAACAAGTTAACTGTTGTTTTCTATACTTCCTCTTTTTGTTCTCCAGAAATTAATAAATCATCTACATATTGCAGAACTTGAGAATTACTTTCTGGTTTAAATTGTTTCATTATTTCTTCTAAAGTCTGTCCAAACAAATTAGGTGACTCTGTGAACCCTTGTGGCAACCTTGTCCATTGTAATTGTTGTTTCCTCCCCGTGTCCTCATCTTCCCATTCAAATGCAAACCATTTCCTGCTTTCTCTCTCTAGTGGACATGACCAAAATGCATCCTTCAAATCTACCACACTGAACCACACATGGCTTGCTGGTACTTTACTCAGTAGGTTATATGGGTTGGCAACTACGGGATATCTTGTGACCGTCTGCTTGTTTACTTCTCATAGATCTTGAACTAGACAGAATGTGCTATCCGGTTTCTTGATTGGTAATATGGGTGTGTTGTGTGGTGACATACATGGTTCTAATATACCTTCCTTTATCAGATTTTTTATAACTGGTTTCAGTCCTTGTTTTCCCTCTACCAAAATTGGGTATTGCTTGACTCTGAATGGAGGAAGGTTAGGTTTCATTTTAATTTCAATAGGTGGAATGTCTAGCAACCCATGTCCTCCTTCCTCTGCCCACACATTCAAATTAATTCCTCTTTCATCTTCTTCTTTTAATACCATCATTTTTGCTATCTTATGCTTTCCTTCGGGTACCACTCCTATCTTTAGTTGCACTTGTAAGTCCCGGCCCAGAAGATTCAAATCAAGTTCAGGCATATATAGAAAATCAGTACAGCCTTCTCTGAAACTTCCTTTTATGGTTACATCTTCTATGACGGGTACTTCAAAAGGGTTATTTTCAGCACCCCTAACTTTACAAGTCTTATTACTTAGTTTGCATCCTTTTGGTATTTTTGACACACTTGATCTATCTGCTCCAGTGTCCACCAAAAATTCAGTCTCTTCACTCTGAGGGCCAATTTCCAAATTTACCAGGGGCTCTTTTTGATGACCTATTCCATCCCTCAGAGCATAGAGCCCCCAACACCCCTAATCGTCTCCTCTTAGTTTCCTTTCTAATGCATCTTGTTCTTGAGATAAAGCATCATCTATCTTTCTTTTTTTGCAAAAATTTCTGGTATGTCCTTTTTCTCCACAATAAAAACATATAACCTCTGCCCATGGTAGTCTCCCTTCTATCCACTGTGTTCTACTGTCATTATATTCAGGGTTTCCAATAAATGGTCCCCTTGGTCCAAGATATTTATCCTTTCCCTCTTTAGGTGTCTCCATGCCTCCAAATCTTACATTTTCTCTTGCTCTAGCCCCTCTAAGCTCACTTCCCCTAGGTCCATTAAAATTGTTTCCTTCTCCTCCCACTGATCCATCGTTTCCAAACCCCGCACTCTCCCTTGCCACTGCCACCATGATTTTTGCCTTTGTCCTTGTCTTCTCTTCATCTCTCCTTAAATATATTTTCTGTGCCTCTCTTAATAATTCATTCATTCCTCTCTCTTGCCAATCGTCTATCTTTTCCAGCTTTCTTCTTATATCAACCCATGCCTTTGTAACAAATTGTATCTTAACTAACACTTGTCCCTCTGGACTGTCTGGGTCTACACTTGAATATAACCGGAAATTCTTTTTCAACCTTTCCAATCAGGCACTTGGTGACTCTTCTTTTTCTTTTTGACTGTCAAAAGCTAATCTGGCATTATTTGTTCTTGGTACTGCCTCTTGTATTCCTCTGATTATTAATGTTCTGTATTGTCTCATGTTTGTTCTTCCTTCCTCCTCATTTGGATCCCAATCTGGTACGTTAAGTGGCATTTTATCTTCCCCCCTAGGACCCCCTCAATTTTCTCTTTCCCATATTTTCATGCCTGCTGCTCTAATCATTTGTATTTCTTCCAAGGGAAATAATATGTCTATAATTGATTTTAGCTCTTCCCACATATAAATATTAAGTCCCAAGAATTGATCCAATTGCTGGGAGATACCTATTCCAATAGGGGTTTGATCTCTTTCTTAAAGTTTCTGACTTCCAAGGCAGTCAATGGTGCGTTCACAAACCCTATACCTCCACTAGCTCCACCCATAGGTACTTTCCTTAGAGGAAATAATTTTTCAGTCTTCTCTGTATTTCCTTTCATTCTCCTTGTATGGAATCTAGTATTATATGGGTGACCCCCTACTTGCTTTTCAGGTTCACTTATTTTATTTTCCTCCTTATTTCTACAACAGCAGGATGTTTCTCTTATTAATTGTTTCTCTTCTGTTTGGTCTTTAGGTTGTTGAAGTACTTGGGGTATATAAAGGGGAGTACTAAAAATAGGATTTTGAGGGGTTGGAAATATAGGGGAAAAATAAAAAGGAGGATTTTGGAAGGTTTTAGGAATTACAATTGGAGTTGGAGTACTTTGAGTAATATTTGCAGAATTTGATGCACTCGGCAAAATTGAAGATGAATTTGAGTGCACAGGCTCAGGTGTTACTGTGAAAGGAGAGGACATAGAAGAGGATGTATCTACAATATGATGTTCTTTATTTGAGGAGGGAGGTGATTTTTCTATAATTGTTCTTGTATTGTGCCTCAGTCTTTTCTCCATGATTGGTATTGTGGGATATAAGTCTGGAGGAGGTAGTGGTAAATCGTTTATAGGCGATGTTAAGGGAGGAGGAGGTAATGGGAGGTATTCTATTGGATCTGGAGGGGGAGGAGGAGGAAGATGATCTAATGGATCCCACCTCTTTTCTGGTAATTTGCTAACTTCTTTTTCTTTAGAGACTTTATACACTTTTATCTCTCCTTCTTGTTTTTCCATCCAACATCTAGCGTACTTAATTTCTTGTTGGCATGGTTCTATCCTGGTATTAACATGTCTGTTTAAAGGCATACATAACCATTTTTCGTCTGTGCCATACCATGGCCAATATACCAGACCTTCTGCAATACTCTCTCTAGGCCATATTTCAGTACAGTATTTTATCATTTGGATTCTATTCAACTTTTTTAATTCTTCCATATTATCCCAACTGTCTAACATCCTTCCCAACAGACTATTAGGTGGTATGCTTTTAAAGGTTTGCTTTTCTTTCCCTTTCTTAACAACTCTCTTTCTGGCGCACTGTCCTATTTTCCTTAAAGTTTAACTGTATCTCTTTTCAATGTACTTTGGAACAAACAACACAACCCTACTTAAAGAAGTTAAATATAACTAAATGTAAGAAAACACCAAGCATGAGAATGGGAATTAAGCTAACGGATTTTATAAAACTAAAATAAAATAAATATGGCGAGTATGAGAATCAAAATAGAAATGGCAGGTTTTATAGGAATGAAACAAAATATATGGTGGGAATCGAAATAAAGATGGCAGAGTCTATAAACTAAAATAAAATAAATATGGCGATTTAAATATAACAGATAAATTGATGAATAAAATGACAACTTAGCGTGGGAATTATCAAACGTGGGAATGGAAATAAAAATGGCTGATTTTATGTGAATGATATAAAATAAATATGGCAACTTAGTGTAGGAATCAAAATAAAAATGGCAGGTTTTACGGGAATGAAATTAAATAATTATGGTTAAACGACTAATATAAAAGGGTAAATTAAAATGGCCAAACGTGGGAATTAAAATAAAGGTGGCAAATATAAATTAATAAATTGAAATGGATGAATGTAGGAATTGTAAATAAAATTACTAATTTTGGAGAGATTAACTGTTTTTAAATCTGGACAGTATTAGAAAAAGTATAACGACTTCAATGTAATAGCATAGGAATAACTCAACTTAAGAAATAAACTTATCAGTTCTAGAAGAATCAAGTATTCAAATGTATGAAATACAGAGGTTTCAGCTAATAACTCAAATAAACCGGCAATTAAAATTTTGGCTACTTGGCCTTCAAACTACCACACAATATAAACTTAAAATGACTGACACACAGCCTTCACACTGAAGCACAAATGGCCGCCACTCGGCCCACACCCACGACACAATATAAACTTAAAATGGCTGACACACAGCCTCTATACCATACACTCCTTTAGATAAAAACTTAAAATGGCCACTGCTCAGTGAATCACTTAAAACCAGCTTGGGAGTTGTCTGGGGATTTTTGGCTAGCCCTCACCCCAGAACCTCACTCCTTATATATTCCGAGCACAATTTCAAACACGCACAAAAAATAAATAAAAACACCAGCTTGGGAGTTGTCTGGGGACTTTTGGCTAGCCCTCACCCCAGAACCTCACTCCTCATATATTCCGAACGCAGTTCAAACACACCAAAAAATATTTTCCCTAACTTTAGGCCAGTTCTAACCTCCTCTCCAGTCCTAGCAACTGAAAAGGCCCTTCCACAGCTGGCGGCCCACCTCCCTTCTGTGGGTCACCACTCCTGTGAAGAAATTTTCGGCTACCCCTACAACCCTCTTCAGCGAGGATCCTAGCTTGGGATAGCCTACTTCCTCCTATGACCCCCTTCGACTGGGATCCTAGATCAGAAGGACCCTACTCCCCCTAGGTGGGGCACCCTCCCCTTCCCTGGCCTTGAAGAAGAGGCACTCCCCCCCATGGTGGCTGCTTTAAGCTGCAGTCTCCATGTGGGAGTATTTTCTCCCACACCTAAGGTCCTAGTTCCTCAGGAGTCAGACTCCTCTCAGTCTGAGGAGTCAGACTCCTCTCAGGCTGAGGAACAGCCCCCCAGATGGTTTTAGTTAGTGGGCAGAGGTCCCCCACCGGGCAAGTCTGCCTCACTAACCCCTACCCAGACACCCCTATGACCCCCTTTTGCTGGGGTCCTAGTTCAGAGTGCCGGGCATGCCCCCCTCTATGACCCCCTTCAACTGGGATCCTAGTTCAAGGGGAGCTATTCGGGCCACTGACTAAAACCACCCCTAGGAGCCTCCCTCGCGCCCAGCGGGCTTACCCCTTTTGAGCTGTTGCTGTTCCCTCCGACCTCGGGAGTCAGCACATTTTCCTCCTCGGTCCGACGTAGTCCTAGATCCAGGCAGCCGAAAAATGTGTCTGGAAGCATCTTCTCGGGCCCCGGGCTACCCCGGACCGCTTCAGGGTCGTGGCTGATACTGGACGAGTCCCCAAGATGTTATGGAAATGAACGAGGCCAAATTTCAGAAAACGGTTGAAAAAGGCTCTCGTTTATTTAAAAACAAGTCAGAGGGAACAGAGAATCCTGGATAAGCCCAGATCCTCACACAACAGCTCAAAATCTAAAACAACATGCCAAGCGCATGTTGGGTTCTTTCACTAACAAACACAAACACAAAAGAACCCCAAGAACAGAGAACTCCCCTTTTTATAACAGTCCCCAGTCCAGGATTGGTGGGTTTGGGATCCGCGCACTGATTGGTGGAATTTGGGCACTTTGATTGGTCCTTACCAATGTTCATTCTGGGCCAATCATTTCCTCAGGGCGCCGAGTGATTGGTTGGCGCTCCGGCCCAATCACTCTTCTAGTTGTCCACCTTCTACCCTCACCAAGTCCTGGACACTTTCCCTTCCCCCACAACAAACAACTCCCCGTTTTCTCCCCAACATTATTACAACAAACTCATAACAAGTACATCCCGTGCCTTCTCACCTGCATGGGCTGACACAAACACAGAGCCTGAAAAAGTGTTGATAGACACATGTATATATTTGAGTCTCCCAAAGGGGGCGTAATGAGTAATATCCATCTGCCAGAGCTCAAGAGCTCCCAAGCCTCTGAGATTGTCGCCGACTGGCATTGATGGTAGGGAAAAGGCCTGGCAGTTCAGACACATTGCTATGAACACTCTGGCCTGTTCTACAGAGATTTTAAATTGCCGCCTTAAGGCAGGGGCATTTTGATGGTAAAACCTGTGGCTCAACTGAGCCTGCTGAAAGGTGTCGGGAACTGTATGGAGACACCCAAGGTGGGACTCGCGCAAGCTGTCATGGCTGGGTGGTCTGCTCTCCGATTACCCTCGGTGATGGCGCCGGGCAGGTCTGTGTGAGACTGGACATGTGTGATATGATAAGGTTGCTCTCGGTGGGATATCAGCCAAATTAGTTCCGAGAGCAAGTTGAACAATTTTCATTTCGGACTTCCTTCAGCAGGGCATGTTCTGCCCGCTCAGCTATCCCGGCGACGTAGGCCAAATCTGTGACCATATTATTGGTTGCTGGAATTTCCTGAACACTCTCACGACCGCAGCAAGTTCTGCGGGGGAGATCCATCAACAGTTCTGACATTGGACTCCCACTTCACAGTGTCGTTGTTTCTCCAGGTGACCACTGACTTATGGGACTTTCCAGACCCATCAGTGAACACCATGAAAGCATTCCTGAGTAGTTTATTGCTTTTGAGTGGTCGAGGAGCTAATTGTAATGAGTCCTTAAAAAATTTGTGTTTTGGGTAGCGCGTGGAAAGCTGGCTGGGGTAGCTGTCTAAAGCAACCTGTAGATGTTCATTTGTCCACAAAAGAGTGTCCAAACGATCGAGGGTGAATGGTAAGTAAAAACACGCCGGCTCACAGCCCGCAAGGGTTCGGAGGCGACCCCTAGCCTTAATTATCAATTGTGCCACCAGCTCTTGTGGTGTAGTAATGGTTTTATGTGGCTGGTGTGGCAGGAACAACCACTCGATGATGATGAGTGGGTCCCTTGAGTTTTTGTCCCACTGAAAAATGAGTGTGTGGAACTGAAGGGCCTTAACTAACACCGCGATTTCCAGCGGAAGGGACCGGTCCGCCCGATGGGCATGGTGGGACTCCACCGCTGCTGCAACTCTGTCCAGCGCTGCCCAAGCTTCCGGGGTCAAGGTGTGAGGAAAGGTGAGGTCTCGGTCACTGCGTAGCAAGTTGAAGAGCGGGGCCAACTCCTCTGCTGTGAGACCCAGGAAGGGCCGGATCCAGGTGACGATCCCACAGAGTTGTTGCAGATCATGTAGAGTGTGGCGATCATCCTGGATGGCTAGGTTCTGGGGCATGACGGTCCTTTCAGCGATCCGAAAACCGAGGTATTTCCACAGGCTGGAGAGGTGAATTTTGTCCACAGCGATTTGGAGTCCTGCCTGGTCTATGGCAGCCACCATCTTGTCCAGTGCCGTCTTTAGGTAGGCTTCAGTTGGCTGCCGCACTGCCGCGTTAAAATCCCTCAACTCCCCTATCTGTGGGGAGGAGGCTGCGCCGGCTAGCAGAGAGCACTGCAGCAGCTAGCAGCGGGGGGCACTACCCGGATGCGCCAGGGGGTGTCTGGGCAGCGCCTTCGGCAGGCTGAGGCAGCTTAGAGGAGAGCGGTGAATGTTTGGGGAAGCTAGGAGAAAAGAGGTCCTTCACTCCGATAGTGCAGTCCAGAGAGTTTATTCTCTCCAGGGAAAACTATGGGAGCAAAGGCGGGGAGTACCGAAAAGCAGCAGTATATAAAGGGGGTGGAACATAGGTAAAGATACAATACACTGACCAATGAGGGAAAACTGAGGAGGGGGCATTAGACATAACTGACGCCGGTGGCAACAAATGATACATAAGCCAGGAAGGGGCCCGGGACTCCTGTCCAATCTCTCCAAGAGTAAGGGAGAAGTTGCTGGAAGGATGGGCAGGGTTCCGGGAGATTGGCAGAGCCCAGGAGGAGGGGAGAAAGTAATGAAAAGGGTGGTTGTCAAGGGAACAGGGGTGGAGACAAGGGTTTGGCAGCGTGCCCAGACAGGGAGGACACCATTTGAGGGAGAGGGGGAACCAGGACTGAACCATCAACATAAGCATAGGATTGGAACTGGGGAGAAAACATTACAAAATAGGGGGAACAATACAAACAGGGGAAATAACTTAACTGAGAACCGAATGCGCACCACAACAGTTGGCGAGCATACAAGGATGTCATCCATGTAATGTAGGATATTGGCCTCAGGAAAAAGTCTGCGTACTGGGGAAAGGACCTGAGCAACGAAAGTCTGGCAGAGCACGGGGCTATTTTTTATTCCCTGGGACAAAGTGACCCAATGGTACCACTTATAAGGTTCTTGTCGGTTGGTGGAGGGTACCAAGAAAGCGAACCTGGGAGGGTCTTCGGGGTGCAGTGGGATGTTATAAAAGCAGTCCTTGATTTCGAGGACTGTGAGTGGCCAGTCTTGCGGGAGCATGGAGGGGGAGGGGAGGCCAGGCTGAAGGGGCCCATGTCCTGAAGTACCTCTTTCACTTTTCTGAGGTCTTGAAGCAGGCGCCATTTTTCTTTTCCTGGTTTTTTAATTACAAAGACTGGGGTGTTCCAATGACTTTGGGAGGGGACAATGTGCGCCAGGCGTAACTGCTCTTCCATTAAGTAAGTCATTGAGCGCTTTCAATTTTTCTTCTGGAAGGGGCCACTGCTCTACCCACACTGACTTATGTGATTTCCAGACGAGAGGTGGTGCGCTCAGCAGTGGCCAGGCTAAAAATCCCAGGTGACATCAGGGATATCAAGACGAGCTCCCCATTGGGACAGGACGTCCCGGCCCAGTAAGGCTATGTCAGAAGTGGTAATGAACAGCCTTACCGTTGCAATCTGCCCCTCCTCTCTGAGGAGCAAGCACCTTGCTCCGCCGATCCTGGAGACAGTGCCGCAAGAGGGCACCAACTCCCAGTCGCAGGCCATCTCGCCTTGGGAACGATGGTGACATCAGCTCCCGTGTCTGCCATCATGAGCAGCTCAAAATTTCTGTCCTTCCATGAGATTAGGTTGTTAATGTTGGGCCTTTCCCTAGTAAGTGCTCGAGAATAAAAAACATCATGGTCAGTGTTATCATTGTCCTGTCCAGGGAGTAAATACATTTGAGCAAAAGGAGCGTGCTTGCAAAGTGTAAAAGGTAGAGAGGTGCACGCAACTGTCACAGTGACCTCCTTGTATGGCCACACCATCACGACCTTGGGGATAATGGAAAGTTCGAAGGGGGTGTGCTTGTTGTCTCCTAGAAGGAGTACTTCGACAGCTTGGTTATGATATGATGGAGGCAAGTAGCCTGCCGGGACCCTGACGATCTCCTCATCGACTAGCATAAGATGTACAGAGCTATAGAGGACCCAGCAAAGGCGTTGATCTAATGTCCCTGTCCTTCGGAAGTATTTAAGTCTGCCCTCATGGCTCCACTCCTGTGAGATGATTAGGCTGGGAACGGGCTCTCCTGGATAGTGGGGAGAGACGGCCTGCCATTTGGTGTCGTCGCGCGGGGCCGCAGTGCGCTTTGCCCTTCGTTTACCATCCGCCGAGGAGGGTGATGGATCCCTGGGGCGTGCGGCGAGGTGTTGGAGGGCGGACGCACCGATGGTGAGGGCACGAAGGAGGAAATACGACCATCCGACAGGGGATAGGGGCAGTTGGCATACACATGACCATATTGTTTACAATTAAAACACTGGGTGTTATGTAGTGTAATCATCGCTTCCCCAACACCCTTGCTCACCGCTGCTGCTATCGTGTGCTCGATGGAGGTGGCCCTGGTGCAGGCAGTGACCATCTGGGTGATGGGAGGGCTTGGGGTCCTGGGGAAGGGCCCTGAGCACCTTCTTGGTGTCCGGGTTGGCAGTGGTCATGGCCATTTTTCGTGACAATTTATCTCTTGCCTCCACATTGTCAATCTGGCGCTCAATGGCCTCACGCAACCGATCAACAAATTTAATAAAAGGCTCATCGACTCCTTGGTGGATGGAGGAGAAGCTCTGAAGCGGGGTGGAACTGTCTGGCAATTTCAGGAGGGCGGTTTGGGTGGCTAGTTTGATATCATTTAAAACATCCACGGTAGAGTGGCTTGGTCTTCGGGCCTATCAAACACGCCATCTCCCGAAAAAGCATCCAGAGCATCATTCCCCAGCCCATCCACCTGATGTTTTTCAGTTAAAGATTTCAACAGTTTTTTCCACTGAGTCTCTCAGAGGAGGAACTCAGTGGGGGACAAACGCGCAGTCATTATATAACGGAGGTCGTGAGGGATTAAAGTATGTCCAGTGAAGGTTAGGTCAAGTAAACTTTTAAAATACGGAGAACCCCTCTCATAGTCCTTGGCCGCCTTTCTTAGCTCTTTGATTTCAGAATACGGGATTTGTTCCTACCGCGCGTTCCCGTCCTGGCTCACAATGACTGGAGCCACCAACCGGTCGAGGTCCCTCGAGGTCTCCCTCCCTGACTGCCTCCTCCCGGATCTGTGCCCAGCTACCATGCGGCCTGATGGTATGGCCGTGAGTGCAGCAAGCCCCATATTCATTGGAGGATGAGACCGCGCAAGCTAGGACATGGGGCCTCCGACTGACTGGAGGGTCCTGGTAACTGGGACCCCGGCAATCCAAGATGGCTGCCTTCTGGTCAGGCCCACTTCCGGTTCCGGTCTCGTGGGAACCAGAAGAGGCTGGAGATGGAGGGGGTGGGGGGGGGGGGCGTGGCCTGAAGGGGCATGGCCAGGTGGAAGGCCAAAGTCATGCCCTGGAGCATAGCCCTCTCGGGGAGTAGAACCACCCCCTGAAGGCCCACCCAGGGGAGGCACAAGAGGGGCAGGAGGGATGGAGCCTGACGGACACGTCATTGCCACGTTGGAAGGGGTGGGACCCGATGCAGGGGCGGAACATGGCGCAGTGGGAGGAGCTGTTGAAACGGCAGGAGGTGCCGATGAAAGGGCAGGAAAACTATGAGGGGGTGAAGGGAGGCCATTTTGGGGCGCCACGAGGCTGACGCCATTTTGTGAACATGAACTGGGGACAGAACAAGACTGTGAACTGGGAACGTGGGTGTTTGGATTGAGGGTGAGGGTAGAGTCCAAGCTGGGGTGGCCAGTCCCAGGTTGGTATAGGGACTGAGTGGGGCAGGAAGCAGCAGGGAGCAGGTGGCAGCCCTGTGCCCTTGGGCAGAATCTGGGTCCTGTCCCACTCATAGGGGAAGAGGGCTTAGGGTCATGTGGGGAGGAACACGGGGGAGGAGAACCGGGGACCCCAACTTTCTCCCTTTCTTTTAATAACTTAAAAATCAGATCAAAAATAACATTGAATTTCCCCACCTGATAATTCCCTTTAACTTGTTAATTGTAAATACATTTCCCCACTTTTCCCCAGAACGAAAGAGAAGAAGCATCTTCCCAAAAAATCTCGGTAAAATGTTCAAAAAGAAATTTAACAAAATATTTAAGTTCCCTGTTTTTAAAAGAAATGTTCCCCAACATAAGGGTAGTTTTAACTTGGAGATAAAACTCCTTCTCAGGAGTTTTGGTCAATGGGTCAATTTGAGACCCATTTCCCCAAAACTCTCCCCAAAAGGTAAATGTGACAAGAAAAGAAACAAGCCCAGGTGGAGTGCCCCTTGGCACTAATTGACTCACATAACCGGTAGAAATCACCGGGCAAAAGGAAAAGTCCTTGCGGGGGCTGGCTGGCTCCTGCCAGACCCTCGGGGCCGCTGATGCTCCCTCAGATCTACAAGAAGTTGCAGTGAGGCACAGAGGGGTGTCGGCAGGCCAGGCAGAGCAGTCCTCAGCACAGTTGAGGAGTTTGCTCTCCCTGGAGCTGGAACCGAACGGCGCTTGTTTCCTGACGCTGCTGCCCACAGAGTGCTCACGCCGAGGAGTCGCTCTGAAGGACCTCGACCAGCCGATGACTACCCAGGCCGCACGTTGGGTGCCAGTTGCGGGGTTGAGGGAAGGCCCTCTCGGGTTCTCCCCGCAGAGGAAAATCCGGGGCAGGTGGGAGTAGTCCAGCTCCCAGGGGAGCTGCCTCCTAGATTCTCCTCACACACACAATCCCAGGTGGCTCTAAAAGTCCAACCAGTAGAAGAAGGAGGGCTCTGCACACACTGCGAAGGGTCCAACCAGGTTTATTCAAGGAGCAGTAGAGGGTCCAAGGCAGGGTGGGTAGGAGAGAGGCAGGGATACAACCAGGCTGAAGGGGAGCAGGTGGCAAAAAGGCCCAGAACAGGGCGGGAACAGGGTTTACAACATAGTAGCAGGCAGGAGGGGCCAGGGTACAAAGAACCAATAGGGCAGGGGACCAGGGGAGGAGCAGGAGTGAGGTAATTGGGGGTGCACGAATGAGAGGAGGAGAGGAGGGTGGTGCTAACACACAAACAAAAGGGGAAGGGAGAACCACAGAACTTTCTAGTTCTTTGGGAGGGACCACAGTTGACGGACATCTACAGGGGAGTGTCCTCTCAGGGCATGTCCACCCACAGTCCCTGGGGTCTCCTCCCACACAGGGTGTGTGGGAAAACTCTGGTTCTGGGATCTCGACAATGGTGTGGTCGCAGGCAACAAGGAAGGGACGGGTACAACAGAAGTGCCAAAACTAAAGATATTTATTAAATAAAAAGGATGCAAACAAGGGTGCAAAACAAAACATAAAAAGGCTGCTTCAGAAGACCCTGAAATGGGGCTGAAGCCTTCTAGAAGCCTTCTAGCCAATCACAGTGTGTCACACCCTCCCAATCTGCCTGGCCACTCCCACTTGGTCCCAGAGTCCTTTGCTTCTTGCCCTGAGCTGCCTGGATATCATAAATTGTGGCTTCTTATCTCTTGAGACTTTATATTGGTTGTCCTCTGTGTGGCTGTGTAGCCAGCTCTTGGTCCATCCCCTCAGGACAAGCCCCCACAGACAAAGAGTGAAGAGACAATGTAATAGTTAATACACAATAACCACTAAACATACTTAAAATAGAAACTGTTTATTCTGCCTTGCTTTTTTTTTGCTGACATAGCAGGGAGTTTCAATATGGGATGAGAAAATTAGGCGTCTATGCTTACTCTCTACCCATGGAGAGGAAAATAAAGCATGTAAAAATAAAGCATGGGTTTCTATCAGGAATTAGATTTGCCATCAGTAGAAAAACAATGAAACATAGAGTGTATCAGTAGTCTGCTAACAGTACTTGGAAAATGCAGGTCCACCTGCGGGTCCTTTTTTAGGTTGA
Organism: Serinus canaria; assembly: GCF_022539315.1. Taxonomy (NCBI): domain Eukaryota; kingdom Metazoa; phylum Chordata; class Aves; order Passeriformes; family Fringillidae; genus Serinus; species Serinus canaria. The sequence goes on from NC_066343.1 coordinate 26,413,410, forward strand.
GGGAAAAAAATATCCTTGGAGAAAGGATCTGTGGTCTCATGTATCAAGATAAAAAGAGCATTTCCTTTTCAAGTTTGGGAGATTTGGAAAACTGTCCCCTTCCAGGTTATTTTACCTCCCAAGTTGAGTTTTCAGTGGAAGAGAACTAAACTTCAATTTAAAGAAAAAAAAAATCTCTTTAGAGACAATAAGACAGCTCAGACAGTGCAGTTGTACTGAGGGAGAACATATAACAACATAGTAGATGTAGTCCTCATAGCCTCGCTGCTGCTTTTAATTCATAAATGATTTATGCAATTGAAAAGAAATTTAGTTAGCACTACTAAAATAATTCTGTTGCTTACAATGTCATCTGTGACGCCTTTATACATTTCCTGAGTAGAAGATGCAGCATAATTATTCTCAGCAGTCTTCACATTGAATTCAAAAGCAAAGAGAGGGGCTTTATTCTTATCCCTGTTCACCAATGCTATTGGAATGCTACAGGAGTGCTACAAAAGGCAAAAGCATTAGGATTGTACTTACACTGTCATCTTGGAGTAAATGGGATTAGAAGTACTCTCTGTAACGAGGGATTTTGTTCAGAAGAGTATTGAGAAGAGGAAGAGGGTCCGAAACCTAGTTTACTTACATTTTTGCCAATCTGTTTTATGCTTTATATTCAGGTGTGTCGTACTGAAGCAGCGCGGCTAGAGAGAAGGGCTGACCTTCTCGAGCGTCCCAGCAAGCTGGCCAGCACCGCTTGGAGCTCGGGGGACACTGTCCCACTCTCGGTGCTTGGGACTGCACCTAAGGACTGCACCCTGCGTTATAGCAGAGATGCCTCCCTGTTGAAGGACAAGACCACGTTAGAGCTTCACCCAGCAGGGAAGAACAAGAGCGCTCTCAGGTTGGGGCAAGTCCAGGTTTAATGTAACTCCCAGGGAAGCCAGCAACCGAAGAGTGTGAGAGAGGGGTTACACGAGCTTAAAAAGAGCGAATGGTACAAGGGAGAAGCCCGTCTTCATCTTCGGGCAAATAGGAACAAGGGGGGAGTGGGGTACACAGGATTGACATAAAGAATGTACCAATAACAACAGCTGGAGGGAGAGGCCCTGGCCCTTTGGCCAATCACTCCTTGCCCTAGATAGAAGTTTCTAGAGTTAAAGGAGGTGGCAGGGAGTGACTGGGAGGGCACCGGGGAGGGGTTTACAAAGAGATACATCTGATCTCCAGGGAGATCAGGGAGGAGATAGGGCAACTGACAACCGTAAGGAGGGGAGGGAGAACCAGGGCAGAACCATTACAAAACAGGGGGGAACAGAACAATCCAACACAACACAACAGCTGTCTATCAAAGGAGTCTGAAAGATGTTCCCATCACAGTTGTCCAGCATGAGACCGCCTGCATCCTGTGCTCAGCACCAAAATGTCCAATAGATGTAGGCTAGGATGTAGATGTAGTTTTCATAGATACTTGAACAGAGAAAAACCATGGGAGACCATGCTCATGAAGTTCTGGTTTACTGTATTTTACATGTCTATGCTCTAGATACAGCTTAAAGGCCTTTCTTATCCTTTCTGGTTAAGAATCTGGTAGGCAGAACTAGCAGGTCCAACACAGAACTGATGCCCAAAGAAAATTATTTAGCAAAATAGGAAGACAAAATGGCAATATCCCAAGAGGCTTTGTTTAAACTTTCAACCAGTCCCCTGAAATTCTGAAGGAAAAATTGAAGTCGGCAGAAGCAGGTTTCATAACTGCAAGAAAATTAAGTCTTTTTGCAAAATCTGCTATTAGTGATAAGATGATACTTATACAATATATATACAGTTGACACAAAATAATGTGAGATGGTCTTTACCTCCACCACAGGTTTAAGGAACGCCATAGATAAATGTCAGTACTAAAGACTAATGTTGACAAGAGTTTCTTCAGAAAAAGAATTTTATGGCAATAAATACCTGTGTCTTATTGTTAGCTTTTCTCCAAGCTGGAATAATTTCGTATTCTCCAGTGTTTTTCAAACTTGATTCATTCCAAATGGTAATTAAAGGATAGAAAAGTTGTCAAAAACAGGAGAGCCCGGAGGAGAGTGCGTGTGGTGCCTGCATCAAGATTTCCCTATTGTACTGCTTGTGATTGACTCACATAATAGCAGTGGGGCATAGCAGCAAATAGTGGGAAATGCAGTAGCTTTTCCTTATTCATTTATAAACATCCATAATTAGAATTTAAAAATCAGTACCTCTGATCTAGGTATTCTCTTCAGTTTCCACTGGGCTGACAGAAGTTATTTGTGAAACACACATACTGTCATTTTATTTGTTCAGAACACACAGTAATTTGAGTAGTACAGAGATTTAAAGGATAGAAAAGTTTTATAAAAGCCAGAGTTGAAGTAGTATCTTTTTTAGATGGTTGCTGCATGGTTGTGAAATTTCATCTGCAATACTTATTTTCCCTCTCTACTTTAGAGACTAGCACAGAAGTACAGAACAAAAATTTTCTCAAAGAAAAATAATGTGGACCTCCGAGTACCATGGTTTTGGAGCGAGTGGGCTGGCTGGGAAAGGAGGGAAGTGAGTGGACTGAGGACTTATTGTGGTACCCTGAGGACTTAGCCATCCCCAAGACCTCTGAGGTGGGCTGGATTGAGAGATTAAATCCCTAGACCACCCAGAGAACACCTCGGAGTGAGAGGATACCCCTGATGGGGCTGGGGAGGACTGAGTACCCAGAGCTTCCCGGAGTAGGCCACGGAAGACCATCCAAAGCCATAAAGGAGACTCACATGAGTTCCCAGTGTCTGAGGGAGGGAAGTTTCTGGAAGTTTCTTCCTTCGGGAAGTAAGAACTTCGGTGGCAGGGAAAATACTCCTAACCAGAGACCAACAACAGGGGGGCACTGGTCAGGGGAGTGTCCTCCTTTCTGGTGGTGGAAGGAACAGAGTCCTAGCTGAGGGGGAGTAGGACCCTGATTCTCCGCAGATGCAGGGTACACAGGGTGGACTGGGCAGATGGACTCACCTGGTTTCAGCCACGCGGGATGGTTGGGGGATCCTCCTAGCCTGGTGATCCAAAGTGCGGTTTGCCAGCTGGGGCAGGCTGTTCAGCTCATTAGGAGTTGGAGTTGGAGTTGGGAAGTAGAACATACCATGGGGTATAATAGATTTCTTTTACAAGATACTTAAGTTGCACAGTTTTTAATTTTGAGCCCAGGACTACCTGGACATAATTTGTTCATATAATTGCTTTTGCAAGTATTAATTATTTTGCATATAATGGGTATTAGTTAACTGTTTTCAACTTCTTTGATTGTGTGTCAAGGTCAGAGTGACGGTATAGCGAGGTTCTGGGATGAGGTAGTGGCCAAGAGTCCCCAGACCACTTACTGGACAAGGAGGCTGAACTTAGAGCATTTAGTTAGAGAAGAGGGGGGAGTGGTAACTCGAAGATCAGTGATTGACATAGAAAAAGAGGTGGGCCAGGAAGGCCTAAGATTTATAGAGGGTCTTGCTAGCCATTTTGTTAGTTGTGCTTAAGTTTGCGATTCTCGTCATTTATTTGTAAGAAATAGAGTTTGTGATTTGATTGTAGTTGGAATTTTGTGGTCAGTTATAGTGAGCTCCTTTATTGTCTTTGTCTCTATAGATTGTTTGTTTTATTGGATTATTTTATTCATTTTGTTAATTTTGTTAATTTCGTTAATTTCAATTATGAAACTTCCAATTTGGTATTTTGGATTATTACTAGTTATATTTCTTTTGACCTTTTTTTTGTAATCTATTCAGACCATTTTATTTTATCGTTTCTGCTGGATTCATTTGATATCCTTATAGTTTTTATTTGGATCATCTTGTTTTGAAGATCCAAATAAAAACTATTGAGCTATTATGTGAGTCAATCACAAGCATTAAATTTAAATTTGTTCTATTTCAAATTACTTCAACTTGTTATTATAATTGCCTTTTATTCACAGTTTGATTAGACAAAATTTATTAAATCTAATTGTTTTATTTCAATTATTTCATTTGAATTGTTCTATTTAAATTTGAACTGGATTACAGTTATTATTTCAATTATCTTATTTCAATTGTTTTATTTCAATTCTACCAATTATTTTATTTAATTGTTTTATTGGATTCCAATTGTCTTATTTCAATTACCTTACCTCAAATTTAAACAACATTCAATTGCTTTATTTGTTTTATTCAATTTAATTATTTTAATCTCAATTACCTGATTTTAATTATTGTGTTTTAGTTAGATTCCAACTGTCTACTCAATTGTTCTGTTGGATTCAAATACTTTATTTAGAACAGTATTCTGCTTTGATTGCTGATTTCTAATTGTTTTATTGAATTTCAGTTGTTTTATTCCAATTGTTTCAATTGTAATCACTTAATTTTAATTTCATTTATTGGCTAATTTAATTTAATTTAATTTGGATTGTTTTATTTTAATTCAATTGTTTGACTTCAATCATTGTATTTCAATTGTCTTAATTCCAATTGTCTTATTGGATTTCAAAAGTCTAATTTTGTTTCTTCCAATTGCTTTATTTTATTTGTTTTATTTGGTCTCAATTGCTTTATTTTGGATTGTTGTATTCCACTTCAATTGTTTTATTTCACATTTTTGATAGAATTTATTTTGACCAATCAAGATTCCAATTGCTGTATTAGATTATTTTGTAAAGAGTAATTTCAATTGTCCTGTTTAGTTCCAGTTGTGGTATTAAGTTTCAGGTTGTAGCTAGTTTCTCGGAATATCTTCCACAAATCTAGTTGTCCAAGTTTTAACAGTCCTATTGGTGGTTCATTAGAGCTGTTGGTAGTGTGGGTTTTTTATAAGTGTAGGCTCTTTCTTTAGCTTGTTCGAGTGATTGGTTGTTAGACTAGTTGGCTATCCAGTTTATTTATAAATATGCACCAGTGTACTAGTAGAAACTCCCATAGAGGAAAGGCTAAGAAGAGTAAGCTGAAAGAAATTCCACCCAGCAGCCCCTTGGGAGAAATGACTGAAAAATGCAAAGGTAATGAGAATTTCAAGGATTTAGATGAAATCAAAATGTTACAGTATTGTGTTGAGATATGGCCAAAGGAAGTTCTTCAGGAAGGGCAGTCTACTGGCCTTGGTATGGTTCAAAAGACACATAGTTGTGTTTAGATTTAAACAAATATGTGAATTAGAGGAAAAGTGCAAATGAAGAAGAAACTAAGTACACAATCTGTTAGTTAGACAGGAAAATCCTGAAAGAAAAAGCTAAAGTGTACAAAGTGTCAAAGGACATTAAAAACACAAAGGAAAAGCCTACAAAGAAGTGAGACCCTTTAGATTGTCTTCCACCCTCTTCCCCTCCCACTCCTCCAACACTTCCACCTATGTCCAACCCACCCCTTCAACCTCTCAAACTCCTCCCCATATTCCCTCCACACCATCAATAGAAAGTACCTTAACAACCTCTAGATAGGTAGACATAACCCCAAGCTCCAGCATTAATATTTTGCCTCACCCTCTAAACCTCCTAATCTCAGTTGCTAATCAACCTCCTCCCAATAACGGTGTTAACACCTCTAAGGCACGTAAGGGAAACAGAGACTGACAAGAAAGAGGGATCAGTAATGAGTATTGAGTGGCAGATTAGTGTACAAGGAAACAAAAGTCAAGGCTGTAGCTGTGAAAAAACCAAAACAGCTAGTCCAATATCCTACTCAATTTATAAGTGTGATATTGGTGCCCTTTCTTCTCCTGAGTGTTGCTCAGAAGGAGAAAGGGCAGAAAGACTATTTCCTGTGGGAAATTAGGGACAGGCGATCGGAAGATATCTTGTGGTGTGGGCAGACAGAACCCCTGCCCTCAGCAGTTACAGTTACTTAATCCCCGTTTGTTAGCCAGCAACAGCCAGTTTATGACGCAAGCAGAAGGAAGTGACGCAGTGAACCCAGGTTATGTAACCCCATTCAACCGGTTAATAAATGCCATTTTGCTGTCCACCCTACTGATGTCTGCGAGCTTAATGCCCGAGCGGCCAGAGGTTGGCCGCCGTGCAGTTCTTGAACCAGGTCGCCACGCCTTGGCGAAGGCAACAAGTGGTGCCGAAACCCGGGACACTATCCGGGAAATGGGAATCGCCTGGACGGGTGAACGGCAGCCGAAGCGGCTGGACCAGCTCAGTGGGGAGGATGCTCCCGGACCAGTGAGGAGGATGGAAGCTCTCGCAAAGGTCATATCTCATATTCATAAGCAATAGGGTATTGAATGTAAACCAAAAGACTTTACTCTCGCAGTGTCGAGGCTTTTGCAAATTGGGGTCATTGACTGGCCGGTGGGTATACTCCACCCAGAAATATGGGATAAGTGTACTAAGGCTCTGGCCGAGGAAACAATGTCCTCGGGTTCAGCGAGGAATCTTAAATCATGGGGAAAAGTCATACAGGCTCTGCAAAAGGCTCTGCAAAAACAAGAGACTTGGGAAGCCCTGCAAAACTGTTTGCTGGCCATACCCCGCCTGAGGGTTTGGGTGAATACGCAGACTATAAATGATTGCAGTCTTGCCAAGTGCAAAGATTTGCAGCCACAAGGACCCTCTCCACAGACCCCGAGCCCAGACCCACCAACTGAGGGAAAAGAGCAGGCACAATCATTCTGGAACGGGCTAGAAGAGGAGGCCGGGAACACCACCATTAAATCAGAGTCTGAAAGGACCTGGGAAAGACTTCCGCCTTATGCACCACAAAATGGTGACGAACCCCAGAGAGATGGGAGGGACTCGGATGCGGTTGGAAGGAACAGAGAAGGTCTGTTAGATAATGCAGACGTGCACGAGCAGGAAAGAGGGCAGAGACCTGGAGGGGGAATCAAGGTCAATCAGAGTGCTTGTCTGAAAACATATCCTTAAAAGACAAGACCCCCCCCCAGCAGGAGGCGGGGCGAGCCTAGGGGGAAGGAGCGCCCCAATCCTAGGAGAGAGGGGTGGGGTCGGAGCCCACAAAAAGGTTCTGGAGTCCAAAAGTATCCAGTCAGTTGACTCCTGGCCCCAAGTCAGACTCTAGCTGGAATGGATGGTTTGACAAGTGGTCCGTAGCCAACTCCGACTTCAATTTCAACAAGGAAGAAGTGAGGGTATACAAGATTAGTAACCACAACGCTCCTACTTGGGTTGAGGGGAAGTTAGAAAAGGAACGAATCCCGTTTACAGACTGGAGGAAAATAAAATTAGTATGTGCCAACTGGGCCCCATCAGCCACGCTAGCGTTCCCGGTCTGAGTGGGAGAGCAAGGTGGAAACCAGAGGACCTACTTGCTGGTAAACCCTAAGGATGTGCAAGCAATTGTTAAAGCAATTGAGGACGGAGGGATTAATTCAGCTATGATCTCCACTCTCATCTGATAGCATTTTTGGAGGAGATGACATGCTCCCATTTGACATTAAACAAACCGGCAGATTAATTTTTGATATAGGGGGATGATCGTCTTCAAACAAGAATAGGAGGACAATTGCTCAAAGCAGCTAACCTTAGTAACTGGGGCAGACCATCCGCTGCACAGTTCCAGTATACAGCTGTTAATGGGTACAGACCCAGCCATGATCACCCCCCAGGCGCAGGCCAAGGGCCTTTGGGCCCACGAGGTTATTACAACTACCCTTCCGCTAGAGAGGCTATCTACTCTGCTTCTAAGGTTACTGCTAGACAATCACCAAGGTCCACTATAAAGCAAAGTGTGAGTGAAAGTTTTACACAACTTGTGGACCGCCTCCAGGCAGCACTCAATTCCTCAGTTCTGCCCTCAGAAGCGGAGGGCCCTGTGTTAGCGGACTGTTTGTGCCAACAATGCAATTCAGCCACTAAGGACGTTTTACGGTTATTACCACCTGGGTCTAATATCGTGGACATGATTAGGCATGTCGCAAAAGAAGAACATCTAGCTCCAATCCAGGCGGCTGTCAGTACTGCAATAACTAGTGTAATGGCATGCTTTAAGTGTGGCCAGGCAGGCCTCGTTGCAATAAATTGCCCCCAGTCAGGGCATCCACCAACAGCCATTCCCCCATGCCAGACGAGACCTAGGGGGCCATGCTGGGCATGTGGAATAAAGGGGCATTTCGCCAAAGAATGCAGATCTAAGCCTCAGGGAAGTGGGAAGGGGAGGGGGCATCCAAGCTGCACACAGCTCCCTCCCACCTGGGACATGAAGCGGCCCAGTTATGCCAATCCTCAATGGGGCGCAGAGCTCCCGCCCCACTGCCCCCTTAAGAAATGACCAATTTCATAACTCAACCAATGGCTCAGCTAAACCCATCTACACCCCAGGAATACCAAGAACAGCTCCCTGGGGGCGAGGCCCCTGGGTGGCCCTGGCCATGAAGGCGTGCAGTGAGACCCTTGGGTGGCCTTTGCTGTGAAGGTGGGCAGATATCCACTGATAGTGTGAGCAGTTTGCCGTCTCCATAACGACTGATGACTCTGCTATCCCCTTTTGGGTTGATACGGGATCGGACATTACCATCATCCCAGATATACACTGGCCTTTAGAGTGGAAACTGAAAGAAGCCCCCATGGTGGGCAGAGTTGGAGGGCTATCCCAGGCCCAAAAAAGCACCCAACCAGTAGTGATAATGCTCTGCACAGAAAGAGGACCGGGGAGAACTATCACCCTTTCCCCATATGTTGTTTCAGAATGTCTACCCTTGTTGGGGAGAGATGCCCTAGCCGTGCTGGATTTCAGGGTGACAAATTTATTCTAAGGGCCACTGCCGTGTACCTGTCATTACCCATCAAACTAACACGGAAATCAGTGGACCCAGTGTGGGTCGAGCAGTGGCCCTTGTCAAAGCCTCAAATGACTGCCCTTCTTGAGCTAATTGGCCACAAGCTACAGCGGAACCACATAGAACCCTCCACAAGCCCATGGAACACTCTGATCTTTGTAATACCCAAACGATCTGGTTAGGGCTTCTTCCTCCTGCACGACCTGCAGGAGGTGAACGAAAGAATTCAACCAATGGGTCCTGTACAAACTTTGGTGCCCATGAACTCAATGATACCAAGAGGACAGCCCTGTGCAGTGCTTGACATTAAAGACTGTTTCTTTTCCATTCTCTTGCACGACAAAGACAAAGAGCGGTTTGCCTTTTCCATAACCTTCCTGAAGAGCCAGCAGCCCAATGTGTGCTTCCAGTGGAAAGTATTGCCCCAAGAAATGGTCAACTCCCTTACCATTTGACAAACTACGGTAGACCGAGTACTAGCACCAGTCCGGCACAGCGATCCGACCGAGATCATTGTTCAATACATAGATGATCTCCTGACTGTTGAGCCATCAGCGAGCCAAAGTAGACTGGCTAGTGTCGACAGTCTCGGAAACCTTGAAAATAATATGGTTTTGTAATCGCAAGTGCAAAAATAAAAAAGGGACCTTGCATAACCTTTTTAGGAGTGGGAATTTCAAACTCCTACATAACCCCTCCCCAGATAAAAATTCGCCGAGATATCAAGATGCTCCATGACATGCAGCAGCAGGTAGGATCCCTACAATGGCTCCGCAACACCGTCCTGATTCCTCCCGAGGTCATGGACCCTCTAAAAAACCTCCTGAGAGGGAGAAACCCATGGGAGCTGAAAACTCTGACACCAGATGTGATAAGCTCACTCAATTTTATTCAACATCAAATGTCAGTGAGCACGCTCACCAGGTGGGATTCAGGTGCACCGATTGACTTGTATGTCCACTTTACAAAAAAAGGGGGAGTAGGAGCACTAGCCCAAGGGCCCCCTGACAAAGCCCAACAGATACAATGGGTGGTCTTAGGAAAACGATCACACGCTTTTTCCCCGGGAATTGAGTGTCTTAGCAGCCTTATCATGAGAGGCAGGAAACTTGCCCTAAGGCATTTGGGCATTGAACCCACCAAGATACATCTGCCCTTCCACAAACACTGTGCTTTCCGCACAGTCAACGACAATATCAGAGCATCTAGCCATAGCTGTTGCTGGATTTGGAGGAGAGATTTGCTATGCAGCAAAACCCCTTTGGATTCAGCTGCTTGTGATCGTCGACATTGATCTCCTGCCAAAAGTAACTGACCGACTGCGAGCAGGACTGACGATCTTCATGGACACATCTTCGCTAACCTCCACAGCAGTGGCAGTATGGCAGTCAGGGGAACAGTGACAATGCATCAAAACAACCGATCCTATGCTTTCAGTCCAGCAACTTGAAGCAGCCGCTGTAGTACTAGCATGTGGACTGTTCCCAGAAGAGCACATCAGCATCGTAACTGGCTCTATATTTGTGGCTAAGCTCTGCCTAGCCATATCTGGACCTGGCGTGTCAGTGTCCACGGTGGCAATGATGCTTGAAGAGGCACATTTTTCGTGAAAAGGCACCATATCTGTCATCCACGTTAACAGTCATAATCCGGTTAAAGGATTCTTTCAAATCAGCAACAACAAGGCAGATGCCGCCACAAAAGGACTGTGGACACTGAGAGATGCCCATCAGCTACACAAGTCCCATCACATTGGAGCTAAAGCACTTGCAAAAAATGTGGGATTTCAACCGCTGATGCTAAACCCGTCGTTGCCACATGCCCCCACTGCCAAAAATCCCCACTGTGGTCCAGCAGCGTCAACCCCAGAGGCCTCAAAGCCGCAGAAATATGGCAAACAGACTTTACATTATGTCAGCTGTTAAGACCCTGAGCGTGGCTTGTAGTGACTGTGGATACTTATAGCGGAGTGATCGTGGCCACACAACATCAAAAAACTGACTCCAAAGCAACCATCCAACATTGGTTAACGGCCATGGCATGGCTTGGCGTTCCAAAGAAGATCAAGACAGACAATGCCCCGAATTTTCTTTCAAAATCGATCCAAGCATTTGTCTCAAAATGGGGTATCACTTTAGTACATGGCATTCTGTACAATAGCACTGGGCAGGCCATTGTTGAGTGAGCAAATCAAACTCTGAAAGCCAAATTGGAGGTATTGGCAAAAACAGAGGGTTTTACTAATTCCATTTCCCCGAGAGACCAAGCACGCATACTGGCAACCGCTCTGCTAGCACTAATTCAATTCCCTAGGGGGGATGAGACAAACAGCCCTGCCCAGAGACACTGAGCCACCCAAACACTAGAGGAGGCCCACAGGTTATAATTAAAAATAAACTAGGGGAATGGGAACAAGGTTGTAGACTAGTACTCGTGGGGCGAGGGTACACAGCCGTGAAAAAAGACGGTAGAGTCAAATGGTGCCGGCTTCAGTCCATCAAACCAGACTTTCAGAGTAGAACTAATGAGAATTGTGAGGTTTTATTTGCAGGACTGGATCCTCAGAAGCCCCCGCAACTAGTACACCCCAGTACCTGAGGAAAGTGACAAATCATCGAGCCGCATGACAGCGCCCGAATCCCAGAATCCCACATCAGTGAGATTCAAGCAACAATGGTGTCTTTGTGTGTTCTTGCTTTTAGGGTTTGTTGGCAGAGGGCAGGGCAATGCAGGGCATTACCCTCAGCAGCCATTCAGGTGGGTCTTACGCCATCTCTGAAGCAATAATGCTATCAAAGAAACCATCACACCGGACAGCCCATCTTTTGAGTTTAAGCTAAGGGACATTTTTCCCCCACAACTAGCATTCCCCAATTTTGGAGATTTATCACTGTACCCGACCTATTGGTGCCCTGCCTCCAACCCAGGCAATAATTACTGTAACTATCCAGGGTACAGATATTAAGGATATTGGGGGTGTGAAACTATTGTGACAAGCGACAGATGGCAACCACAGCAACCTGATAAGTTCCTGCAATTGAGGTATGCTTCCCGTGGCTGTCACAAACCAAAATTTGGAAGTGACAAGCAAATACACATGCCCCAAGATGGGAGAAAACACAATTGTATGAGCTACACAATGAAAATTTTGCAGCTGACCCATGAGAGTTGGGCCACGGGTAAGGTGTGGTCGGTGTTTGTTCGCACCTTTCACGATATTTGGGTGAACATACAAATTATCAGGCTCCTACCATCAGCATCCTGATCAATCAGACCCAATCTGATTCTTACAGCAAGCAGGCCCAAGAAGAAGATCACAACTAGCACCAATTTTACCCTTAATGCACAAGTATTAAATTTTACTTCCTCCCCATCTGGTCTTTTAGATAAACCAGCTCCTTACGATCCGATTTTTGGTGTGTTAAATGCTACCTTTTTATCGTTGAACCAATCTAACCCAAACCTTACAAAATCATGCTGGGTATGCTATGATGCAAAGCCCCCTTTTTATGAGGGTGTTGCCCTTAATGTCCCTTTTAACTATTCAACGGCAGAATATCCACACCAGTGCAGGTGGGACACCCCCCGGCGAGGAATTACCCTGAGTAGGTCACAGGCCAAGGCAAGTGCTTCGGCAATGCAACTTTAGCAAGGCAGATGGGCAATACCTGCACTGAATTTATCGAGCCTAATGGAGGAATCTATAATTGGGTGATCCCGTCTACATCAGGAATGTGGGTCTGCCAACAATCTGGAGTAACCCCCTGTGTGCTCCTTGATAAATTCAATAACTCTATTGATTTTTGTGTACAAGTTCTAATTGTTCCTAGAGTCCTGTATCACCAAGAAGAAGACATGTATCACCTTTTAGAGGAACCCAACCGGCTCCACAGAAGGGAAGTAATAATGGGCATAACCATTGCAATGCTCCTCAGTCTAGGAGTTACCAGTGCAGGCACAGGTGTTTCGGCCCTTGCAACCCAACACCAAGGACTTTCTCAGCTGCAGATGACCATTGATGAGGACTTACAGAGAATTGAGAAATCCATCTCCTTTCTAGAGAAATCCCTCTCCTTGCTTTCAGAAGTTGTCCTGCAGAACAGGCGAGAATTGGACCTCTTGCTCATGCAGCAAGGAGGTCTGTGTGCCGCCTTGAAGGGAGAGTGCTGTATTTATGCAGACCATACCGGAGTCATACGAGACTCAATGACCGAACTAAGAGAAAGGCTAGCCCAGAGAAAGAGTGAAAGAGAAGCTCAACAAGGATGGTTCAAGTCATGGTTTAATCAATCCCCATGGTGACCACCCTTGTTTCCACTTTATTAGGCCCTCTTACTATAATACTCCTGACATTGATTTTTGAGCCTTGCACTTTGAACAAATTAGTGTTACTTGTTAAAAAACATTTAGAAAAAGTTAACATTTTACTTGTTGACCATGAACAATTGCTTTGAGGCGCCCTTGTTACAGACATATTACATCGCCTTTTACCATTTATCAGTTTTACAATATATCAGTTTTAATAGCCTTTGCATTTTTATAACATTTATGCTTTGTACATTTTTAGTTAATCATGAGGGAGGGGGGAAATGTGGGAAATTAGGGACAGGCGATTGGAAGATATCGTGTTGTATGGGCAGACAGAACCCCTCCGTCAGCAGTTAAAGTTACTTAACCCCCATTTGTTAGCCAGCAACAGCCAGTTTATGGCGCAAGCAGAAGGAAGTGACGCAGTGAACCCAGGTTATGTAACCCCATTCAACCGGTTAATAAATGCCATGTTGCTGTCAACCATACTGGTGTCTGCGAGCTTATGGCCCGAGTGGTCAGGGGTTGGCCGCCGTGCCGTTCTTGAACCAGGTTGCCACGCCTCAGTGGAGGCAACAATTTCCCCTAAGGGAAGTCCCCATAGGAGGAACCTGTGGGGGAGCAGGGTTTTGAATGCCTGGCTAATGGCTTCCAAGGTGAGAAATTTTACGAAAGAAATTAAGAATTTGGTAGAAGATCCCCTTGGAATCTCAAACCAGTTAGCTCAATTCCTAGGTCCTAACATTTATACTGGGGAAAAATTAAATTCAATAATTGGAATTTCATTTCCTCCTGAAGAAATACAACTTAAATTGCAGGAATAAAAATGTGGGAGAAAGAAAATAGAAGGTAACTCAGAGGATGTTCCCCTGGGGGACGTTAAAATGCCCTCTACACCTCTGAATTGCAACCTGATGGATGAAATAGAGCGGAAAAACATGAGGGAGTATAGGTCTCTGATCATAAAAGGGATCAGGGAAGCGATTTCAAAAACAAATAATGTAAAGCTGGCTTTTGATAGCCATCAGGAAAAAAACAAGGCCCCCAGTGGGTGGTTAGCTTGGTTAAAAAGGAACTTTCACCTTAACTCCAGTGTGGACCTGTTCTATTGTGGTTTTATATTACCCCTGTTTCTGTTTGTAATGGTTTTGTCTGGTACCCTGTTCTCTCCTAATAGTTTACCCCAAGTTGTTTCCCTCCTCCTCCATGTCAGTCCTTCCTACTCTCCACCCACCACCTCAAGCTTTGCTGAATCATTCCCCAGTCTCCTCCCTGGACCTCTGTCAGTCACTCAGCTTCCTGTCCCCTCTGTCAAGAACCTTTCATCAAGGGCATTGAGTGATTGCCCAAAGGCCAGGGCACTCCCTCCAAGTGTTTCCTGTTCATGGCCTCCCATGTCTATCTCCCCACATTCCATACCCTCAAGTTCCCCCACTGGCTGACATCTGAATCTCTCCCTTGTTTCCACCCCCCTTTAAAAGTTGTTGTCGAAGTTCAGTCTGGCCTCTTCACAGCTGCTCACCCTGAGGTGCGGCACTCCTCAGAGTTCTAGAATAAACCTTGGATCACACTCCTGCCAAGAGTCGGCTCTTTCTTCCTCCTCTGTTGTCTGCCAGTGTCTCCTCTGCTGTAGGGCTTACAACCCTAGCCACCCTCCTGTACCCCAGGGCACAGGAGAGTGTCCCCTGCCATCCACCATGTCGGATCTGTTCGGGAGTGGCCAAGTGGACACTAAGAGGACATGATGACATGGACCCAGAGAGGTAGGAGGGACAAATGCTCATCAGAGTGCATTTGGTGACAAGGGATTGGGATGATATCAGGAGAAAATCAGAAAAGATCAAAGATTGGCAGGAAAAAGAGTTTAAATGAGATACTAAAGGAAGCACAAAAGGTATATCTAAATGTGGGAGGGGACCGCAGGGAGAATGGGACGGAGATGCCCTGGGAAGACACTTCAGTCTGATAGTCAATCAGCTGTGGTCTCCTCCCCAGTTTTGGAAGGTTCTCTGTTCTTCATCTCCCCACTGGACCCAATTGTAAGACCACCCTCTCCCCCCACTCCCATTGGTGTACCCCTCATCACCCCACCTCGCCACCTCCTCTGATCCCTTTCCCCATTGGTTGTATGTACCCTGGCCACACCCACCTTCTTCCTGTTATAAACCCTGGCCCCACGGTTGTTCTGGGTTCTGCCACTTGCTCTCCCTTCGACTGTGGTGGTGTCCCTGCTCCTCTCCTCACCCTCATCCCTCCTGGACTCTCAGACTCTCAGAGAATAAACCCAGTTGGATCCTCAGCAGTGTCTAGAGTCCTCCTTCATCAACTGGTCGAGCGTGAGACTATCCATCTGGGCCTGTGTGCAAGGTGGGCTGGGAGAGTGGCTCCCTTGGACCCCAAGGAGTTCACTCTTGTCCGCATCTGCCCAGGAACTCCCCCACAGGGAGAAAGAATCCCGCATCTAAGGAGGACAGAGGAAAAGGCTAAATTGAAGGCCAAGATCATGATAGCAGTAGCAAAGGAAGGTCAGGGAGAGGAGAAAGAAACCCAGAAGGACACAGAAAAGTATAAGAGGGAGAGCAAACTAGACTGTAAAGGATATTTGAAAAAAAGGGAGGTTTTTTTTTACTGTGGCTAGAGAGGCCATTTCAAGAAAGATTGTAAGCAGTTCATGAAAGACAAGAAATTATACAGAGAGATATAGGAGTTGGGGAAGAAAACTAGGGGTGTCAGGGGTTCTATCCTTTGAGAGCAGTAAAAGACTTTAAAGCAGAGCCCTTGATAAATTTAGAAATAGGCCCTCAGAGAGAAGAATTTGAGTTTCTAGCTGATATGGGAGGTGATAGGTCATGAGTTTTTAAGATGCTGGAAGGGAGTGAACTTAGTGGAACAACATGTAAAGTAAGACAGGCAAACAATAGTTCATTGGAAGTACCTGTAATTAAACAAGTAATAGTGAGGGGAAATTCTAGAGAAGGATGTGTTGACTTACTATTTATGCCTAAGTTGAAGTGTGATCCACTTGAGATTTACAAATAAAGTTGGGGACAGGGGTAGTTCCGAAAGAAGGGAAGATGGTAGCAACAGTTAGGACATTAAATTCAGAAAACGAGACAGAAATAAATTACCAGGTATGGGCAGAAGGGGGCAGTTGGGGTTTATTGGACATACAACTGATAAAGATAAAAATGAAATCTGGAACTACAGCCATCTGAGTTTGTCAATATCCCATCTCAGCTGAAGGAAAACAAGGGATAATTCCTGTAATAAAAGAATTTGTTTAAGACAAGATACTAGAGACGTGTATGTCACCCCATAATACACCAGTCTTACCAGTCAAGAAACCAGGTACATACCAGTTGATACAGGATCTAAGAGAAGTCAATAAGCAAACTGTAGTCAGATATCCAGTAGTCTCCAACCCTTACACCTTGTTAAATAAAGTACCACTGAAACATTCATGGTTTAGTGTGATAGATCTCAAAAATGTGTTCTGGGCGTGCCCCTTAGCAGAGGAGAGTTGGGGGTGGTTCGGCTTTGAATGGTATGACAAGAACGCAGGGAGAAAACAGCAATATCAATGAACTCAATTGCCCCAAGGTTTCACCAAATTTGTTTGGACAGGCACTGGAAGGGTTATTAGAGAACCAAAACAGAATACCCAGGTTTTACAATACATTGATGATTTATTAATTTCAGGGGAGCAAAAGGAACCAGTACAGGAAACTACCACAGAAATTTTAAATTTTCTGGGAAAAAAGGGGTTAAAATTGTCAAAAAGAAAGCTCCAGTTCATGGAGTGGGAAGTGAAATATTTAGGACATTTAATTGGGAAAAGTGATAAGAAATTAGCAATGAGTAGAGTTGAGGGAATCCTTCCTTGCCCTTCCCAAAGACGAAATGAGATGTAAGAAAATTATTGGGTTTGGTTGGCTACTGTAAATTCTGGATTGATGGACACACCTAGTTAGTCAAATTTCTATACCATTAATTGGTTGAGACCAGGACTTTCAAATGGGCTGAAGATGAGAAGAAATAGATCTAAAGGAAAGACCAATAAAGGCTCCAGTTTTAAGTTTGCCTAATTTAGAAAGACCCTTTGAACTTTTTGTAAATGTAGATGAAGGAATTGCTTATGGCGTATTAGTGTAGAAGTGGTGTGGAGAGATAAAGCCAACTGCCTACATATCAAAATTAGTAGATCCTGCGGTGAAAGGCTGGCCCACCTGCCAATCAGTGGCCGCTACTGTGACTCTGATTGAAGAAAGCTATAAACAGATTTTTGGAGGCAAGGTACATACCCCCCATGATATAAAATTAATATTAAGCAAAAAGGCCAGTCAATGGATTACAGACAGCTGATTACTAAAATATGAAATAGTGTTAACTAATATTGACAACATAGAACTTACAACTACGTAAGTGCAGAATTCCACACAATTTTTATATGGGAAAACAGAAGGCAACCTTGAACATTGTTGCGAAGAATTAATTGATCTACAGGCTAGGGCAAGAAAAGATCTACAAGAACTGCCTTTATTAGAAGGGGAGGTGTTGTTTGTAGATGGCTGTTCTTGAGTTGTAGAAGGAAAAAGGATGTTAAGCTATGCAGCCATAGATAGAAAAACTATGAAAATAATAGAAAAAGGAAAATTACCAACTAAATGGTCAGCCCAGTGCTGTGAATTATATGCACTATTAAGAGGTTTATATCTTGCTAAAATACAACAAGGGAACTATCTATACTGATTCCAAGTATGCTTATAGAATAGTACACACATTCAATAAAATCTGGGAGGAAAGGGGGTTTATAAATTCTAAAGGTAAAATGTTAATTCATAAAGAATTGATAAAGGAGATATTAAAAGCATTAAAGTTCAATTAGAAGTTGCAGTAGTACATGTCAAAGGACATCAAAGGGGGACATAAATGGAAATACAAGGAAACAACTTAGCAGATCAGACAGCCAAAGAGGTAGCTTTGGGAAAGGATGAGTAGGTATTTAAAGTAGAAAATGAGAAACAGATGAAGAAGAAACTCAGATATTCACAGAAGAATTGCGAAAACAAGGGGGTGTCACCCTGATTTTGTAAAACTTTGTAAGCCTTCTGATGTTTATATTCTCTCAACAAACTTTCTCACACACAATTCTGTAAATAACCTATGTTTTGCATTCTTTCATGGAGGTGGAGAGAATTGATGGACCCTTGGTCTGTCCAGTGGCATTGGAGAGGTGGCACTGTCACCCTCCAATCCACTGTCACCTTTGGAAAACTATAAATGTTGGAGTCAGAAAATAAAGGTGCTCTTTTTTGTTCCCCTCGAGAGCAGCAGTGTCTGTGTCATCATTTCGTGCCTTATCTCAACAAGGGGGTGTCAGGGATGAATTTGGAAAATGGATAATGCCTGATGGGAGGCAAGTACTAAGTAAGAATTTGTCTCAGAAGATCCTAGAAATTCTGCATGCCTCTATACATTGGGGAATGCAAGCGCTGTGTGATCACTTCTTAAGAACATACGTGTGCATTGGATTATTCAGAATAGCAAAACCCTAACAAAAGATTGTATGACTTGTCAGAAAACAAATAATAAAATAATGAGGAAAGCACCCATAGGAGGAAGAGAATTAGCTAAAAGACCTTTTCAAAGCATGCTGATTGACTTTACCAAATTTCCTTCAGTACAGAGATTCAAATATTTATTAGCTATCATTGATCATCTCACCCATTCGATAGAGGCTTTTCCAACAGTGAAAGCAACTGCAGAAACTGTTAGCAAAATTCTACTAGAGCAAATTATACTGCGGTATGGCATAGTAAATACAACAGATTCAGATAGAGGGCCTCATTTTACTGCTAGGATCTTACAAATTATAATTGAAACACTCGGTATGACTTGGAAGTTGCATACTCCTCGGAGGCCCCAAAGTTCAGGAAGAGTAGAGCGAGCTAACCAAACCCTGAAAATTACACTTGTCAAGCTAGTAGATGAAACAAAAATGAACTGGGTAAAATGCCTCCTGTCAGCCCTGATAAGAGTGAGAACAAAACCAAGGTCTGATATGGATATCTCCCCTTAAGAACTGATGTTTGGACTCCCATTTTTAACTACCCCACATCACATGGAGACATACAAAAAAGGAGAAAAGGGTGTGAAAATATATGTAAAAACAATCACGAAAACATTAGGGGAGCTAAGAAGAAATGGATATCTTCCCCAAAGCACTCCTATTGATTTTAAAATCCACAAATACGAGCCGGGAGATTGGATATTAATTAATAATAGAAAGAACAGCCATTGGCCCCCAAATGGAAAGGCACGTACCAAGTTCTGTTAACTACTGAAACACCATAAGAACACAAGAAAAAGGGTGGAGCCATGTCACCAGGGTCAAAGGTCCAGTTTCTGCTCCCACAGAATAGACTGTAGTAAATCCTACTGACATTAGGACAGCTTCAAGAAAGACCAAGAAAAAAAGGCAGCACTTCTCATTTTTATAAATTGTTGCTCTAACATTGTTATTTATAAACTGTTATTTAAAGATATTTTTATAAAACTTGTTATTAAATATCTCATCTAAATCAGTTATTTATAACCTAGTTGTTAGCTTTAAAGCTATTTATTGAAAAAAGTTATTCAGGTATTTATTTGTAATATTTATTAAGACTCTTACTATTTAGGTATTTATTGAAGCTAGTAAAATATTTATTTCATTTTTAGGCAGTAAAGTTAAAACATTTATGGAAACCAATTGCAATTTCTGGTATTTTTCATTACAGAATCAGTGACCAGGAGTCCCCATAAGATAGAGCATTCTCCCACCATAGTAGGAATCTGACCCAAAAACGGAAAGAATAACATGTCAGCACCACGAAAGGAGTGGAGTGAGATGTGGATATTGGTAAGAGCACAAGCATAGGAGACAAGCCCAGATCAGGTAACAATAGTCTTACCATCTTGAGAAGACCATGAAAATCAAGAGAGTAACCTGTACTGGACCCCTATGGGTTTTCACAGCAACAGTGGCTGAGAGCCTCCAGGAGAGCCCACCAAACCCCTGTGGGAAGTGCTAGCACACTATACTGGAAATGCATGAAGTGCAGTTCTCAGACTCCACACTAATCCTAACCCTGAGTGTGTTGACTTGTCACATTTAAAACTCTGTGTAGAAGATGGAAAAACCTATTGGCTACTTGAAAATATCGGGACCCATAAACAAAAACTAGTGGAGGAATGCCCTATAAGAGAAAGATGGTTATGCACTGAGAAAGAAACAGGAAAAAAGACAATTAAAGGATCACACTTAATAAAGGAAAAGGAAATAAAAGGAGTTAATTAAACCAGGGGTAGAGATAAAATTAATGAATGGAAAGAATTTGTTTTTAGATCTAGTAGAAAGAATAAGCTATGAGTTCAACGTGTTGAATTGTTGGATATGAGGAGATATCAGGACAGCAGAAATACGGCCCTGGGAGGGTACTGTACTCAGCCCTCAAGAAACTCTAAAATTAATAAAAGATCTAGATGGAGACTGAAGACCAGATGTGAGAAACAAAGAAGAAGTTTGGAACATGAAGTCCAGGGTAATCAGGGAAGAGTGTGTATGGAGAAAGGGACTGAAGTTTCTTTCTTATGTAGGTGAACTGTCTTGTAAGAGGTATCTAACCACCAATGACACCCATGAGTGGTGGATTCCCCAGAGTAAGCATCTGTATTGGGCTCAAGAGCAAAAACGAGGCTGTACATACATACCGAGGGAACAAATATACGAGTGTATAACTAAGGAACCAAATCCATACCAAGATGAGCCCCAGCTATCTAAATTTTGGAACAAAAGCGAAATTCACCAAAATTCTGGAAAGCCCTGAAAAGACTGTTTTGGATCTGTGGAAAGATTGCATATGTTATGTTACCAAAAGACTGAGAGGGGAGTTGTACATTGTTGTGTTGTGTTGGGTTGCTCTGTTTCCCCTTCAGTTTATAGTGTTGGTCTGTTCTGTTTCTCCCCTCAGTTTGTAATGGCTCAGACTTGGTTCACTCCACCCTCCTCCACACTGCCTGTCATCCCTACTCCTCCCAAACCCCAAGCATCCTTCCTTTGATCTCTCCTTGGTGTCCTGTCCGTCACTCAGTGCTCCCTCCCTTCCCTCTAGAAACTTCTAGCTGGAGCGTTGAGTGATTGGCTCAGGGGCCAGGGTCCCTCCCTCAATGTGTCACTGTTGGTCTGTTCCTAATGTCAATCCTCGGTATTCAACTCCCCTCTGCTTTCCCATTCACCCAAAGGTTGACTCCTCTCCTGTTGCCCCTGCTCCTTAAAAGCTGCTGCATCCCTGTAATCTGTGCTTCAGCCCTGGGATTCCTTAGGGTTCATGAACTGATTGCACCCTTGGCTGGAGTCAGCTCTCTTTCTTCTGTTGGTTGTTGCCGCAAGCCTCATCTGCAAAAGGGAGATGCCGCCACCATTGCATGCAGCAGTCTCCTTAGGCGCTGCCCAGGGTAGTGTGACCCAGGACAGTGCCCCCACTGCAAGCGGTGCTGGACGCTTCCCAGCCAAAAGGGAAGGATAAGCCTTCTCCTACAGCTTGCTACTTCAGTACATTTGTGATAAAACCATCATTCTTTTTACTTCCAAGTGATGACAGTCAGTATTTAGGGATACCCCTTTATGATGAATTAGAACATAGAAAAAGAGATTTAATTGGAGGAACACAGAGATGGGGGAATGAAGAGTGGCCCCAGAGAGAATATTGAAACCTGTTGCCCCGCCATCTGGGCACAGGATGGCTTATGGGGGTATAGAACCCCCATTTACATGCTAAACAGATATATAAGATTACAAGCTCTTCTAGAAATTATTTTTAATGAGACAACCTTAGTTTTAGATTTGTTATCAGGCCAAGGTCACCAAACGAGGGCTGCCATATAGCAGAACCAGCAAGCCCTATATTATCTGCTGGCTGAAGAAGGAGGAGTATGTGGAAACTTCAGTTCATCTGAATGCTGCATAGTAATTGATGATCATGGGGAACTAGTTAAAAATATCACCAGAATCAGAAAACTTGCGCATGTACCAGTACAACGGTGGACCCCATTGCTAAAAGCCTGTTGGTGGGATAATACCTGGAATGGAGAATGATGGAAATAGATACTATTTATAGTGGGAGGGGAATCATGGCTTTGATTTTCATTTCTTTTTTAATACCTTGTTTAGTTAAAATGATTAATAATATTGTCCAGACTCCTTTGAAAGGTTGAATGATGACAAAATTATGATGATGACAGAAAGCCAAAGAGAAGAGGAGACAGAGAATGCAAAATAGTTGTATGAAAAATACCAGAAGTTAAAGACATTTTATCAAAATTATGAAAGTCCAGTTTAATAAGTTAAGGTTGATGTGGGCAAAAGCTTGATCAAAGAATTAGAGAGGGGATTGCTATAAATAAAATAAGATTTAAAAATTTTTAGAGATAGAATGGTTAATTAAACTGTAAAAATGTATATGTAAGGTTGAATATTTTAAGAAACCAGTGCTATTGTGTACATATGGAGGGGGAGTGGAACTGGGGAAGAGATAGGGGTGGCAATTTTGTGAAATGATAGAGAAATTTCCAGAAACATTACATCATGAAACACAGCCACAACTTGAACCAGGATTAGAAGAGAGACCAGCCAGCAAGGGGCGATAACGTCAAAATTATTGGTCCAGGACGACCCAAGTTATAAACCAGTCAGGGGCTGAAAAACAAACCTGTCACAGTGCAGATCCTGAGTGCCTCAATCAGCTGACTGAAACGACTTTAAAAGGCCTGAGGTGCCCCACACTCTGGTCTTTCCTTGGAGCTGGTTTCCCTGGAAACACCTCCCCATTGCAGCTACTTTGTTCAAAGTTGTTGATACAGGCTCTGGCTTATCTAGAGACTTAGCTTCCTGTTGCTTGTTCTGTAATAAACAGGCTTACCTTTTTCTCACGCAATAAGCCTCCTTTTTTTTTCTTTAAAAATTTATTCTTTTTTTTTTAATCCTGTCCACAACACTCACTACAAGAAGAGGTCAGGGTTGGCTGTGGAGAATATCCTGTCCCTTGGGGTTGTTGGTCCCTGAGCCCTTAAGTTTGTTAAGTTACTCCTTTTACTGCAGAGGAGGGCAGATTTTGTTGTGCTGAATTGGGTTGTGGTGTGTTAGAATGAGTGCAAAATTGTCAGCATAACAGAGAGGGATTTTTTTTTTCCAAGTTCTGGGTATCCTGGTGGGAAGAAACGTAAGGCTTTCAAAGGGATTGTTGAAAAGGTTTGTTCACTTGCTGCTCCTTCACTTTTCAAAGGTGTTCCCTGAGAAGGCAGCTACTGTGCCCTTTTGGGATGCAGTCAGAAGAAAAATGGCACAACTGGGGAGTGAGGGAGACAACTCAGTCAGAAAATTATTTTCTTTATATGCCACAATTCGGTCTGTATTAGTTGAGAGAAAGAAAGTGGAAAAACAGCCCAGACAAACCTCACCAGTTATCCCATACCCATCATCCCTCAAACCTAAACCCTTGTCCCCTACACCAGGAGGTCTGCACAGAGCAGCCAGCTCTAAAGCGCCGGAGATGCACCAACTTCCTGGCTCCCCTCAGCCTGCTCGTTACCCTTCCTGTGATAGTGACATTCGCACTGTCAGGGACTTTTCCCTGAGCCCCTTTTCCCCAGTTACTAAACCCCTAGTTCAAGTTAATACCCCCAAAGGAAGTTTCCAAGGTCTCCTCGAAACCTTCCCTAACCCTCAAAATGAGCCCAGAGAGGCACATGGCTTGGCCCCGTTTTTGTGCTTCTTCTTCATAGAATCCCTTTCTCCCTGTTCTTCCCTACTCCTTCCTGTCCCTTGACTCTGTCCTCCCTGCTCTGGTACCTGTCCTTCCTTTTCTTCAGCCCCATCTCCTGTTCCCATGACATCACTCCCGATTGTCACCTCCCCTCCGAGCTATGGTCCCACCCCTTTCCCCTCTTCTTCCTTGTCAGAAAGCTCCTCCCCTCTTCCATCTTCTGGTTCCCACACTCCTCCATCCGGTTCTCATGACATTGGAGCTAGAAGTGATGGACCTGGAAGCCGGAAACTGGGACAGAAGGCCATTTCCCTTGCTGAAACTGTTACATATAGTTGAGTTAGAGGGATCCCCAAATGGCAGCCATTTGATTACTGACATAAGAGCTTTGTAAGGCTCAGAAGGAGTTGGTGAGAAAAAGTGAGTATTTTAAAGGGGTTTTAAAGGTCACCTTTTCCCCAAATGTATTAGTCCCGGACAATCTAAAATATCTATTTTCATGCCTTCTCACCCCAGCAAAGTATATGCTCTGGAAAAGGACATGGAAAAGATTGTTGAGGGAGCTCCTTCCTGAGCTCTTACAAAGCCCTGATGGCACCACTGACACCGACAACAATAGCATTTCAATGGACCACCTGTGTAGTGAGCTAGAATGGGCACAGACCCTCAAACAAGGTGAAAAAATTCCACCGCCTGTCTTAGACCATATTAACGAAGCTGCCAAGAAGACATTTGAAATGATGCTAACAAAAGATATTAAACAGAATTATAACCACATTAAACCATCTCCAAATGAGTCTTTCATAGTCTTTGTAGACAGGCTCTGGGAACAGGTGGAGAGGCAGGTCAGCAGATGCAGGTCCAAATGATGACGGATGAGGCCCAAGCTAACGCCAATGAAGCTTGCAAGAAAGTCATCCTGACCCTGCAATGTTGCGGTGCGCGGTCAATTCCCAGTTGAGTTTTCCCCTATTTTGTACTGTTCCCCCCATTTTGTGATGTTCTCCTCAGTTTCAACCCCATATTTCAGTTTGATGGTTCAGTCCTGGTTCCCCCTTTCCCCAGATAGTACCCTCCCTGTCTGGGCACGCTGCCAACCCCTTGTCTCCACCCCCGTTTCCCTGGCAACTACCTCATTCGTTACATTCTCCTCCCCTCCTGGGCCCTGTCCATCTCCCGGGGCCCTGCCCATCCTTCCAGAAACTTCTCCCTTCCCCAGGGAGTGATTGGGCAGGTGCTCTGGGCCCCTCCCTGACTTGAGTATCATTCGTTACTTTACATGTCTATTATGTGCAATACCCCTCCTCAGTTTTCCCTCATTGGTTCTTGTAATGTATCCCTGTCTATGTTCCACCCCCTTTATAAGTTGCTGTAACTGTCCCTCCTTGCCTTTGCTCCCTGAACTCCCCCTGGAGACAAATAAACCTTCTCTGGACTGTATCCACGGAGTAGAGGTCCTCTTTTCTCCCTGCTTCCTTCAACTCAAGCTGCTCCTCTGACGCTGCTCCAGCCTGCCGAAGGTGCTGCCTGGACGCCCCTGGCTCGCCTAGGTAGTGCCCCCCGCTGCTAGCGGCTGCTTGTGCTCCACAGCTAGCCGGCGCTCCCTCCTCCCCACCGTGTGGGGAGTAGAGGGTCTTCGAAGCAGCAGCGCAGCACTGCAACTTTAGGCCACTGACAATTCTCGACATGATGACAGAAGCATGCACAAAAAGAGCCACTATTCCAGAGCCTGGAGGTAAAAGAGAAGGCATCACCAAGACAGCTGCAGCCGCCATGAAACAGCCTAGACCACCACACTGCTGGGTCTTGGGCAAGGAGGGTCAAATTTCTAGAGGCTGCCTGAACAGGTGACCTCAACAGTCAATCAATAAACTTTCAGGAGGAAAAGGACAACCTCAAAAAAACTAAAAGGGAAGCACAGGCCTACCTCACATGGACATATAAATGTGGCAGGTCAAAACGGGCAAGGACGGAGTGTGGAGGCCACAAAACCCATTTTTATTAACAATCATAAAAACACAGATAAATATTTAAGACACAACACTGGCACATAGTGGTAACTGACCCAGAGAACAAGGACCCATTCACTAGACTAGACTGTAAGTACATTGTGACTGGGGACTGAAGCAGCGAGTAGCCCAAAGGGAAGGCTCATTGCTTCCAGTCACCCGGCAAGCCTACAGCACTGCTTGCTGCTGGGGGCACTCCCCTAGGAATGGTTACCCGGGAGGGTGCCTAGGGAGAACTGCTCCACGTTATAGTAGCAACAGCTCCCTGTGGCAGATGGGGCTCGCGGCAGCAATCCAACAGGAACGACAGTGACTCCAGCCAAGCGTTAAAACAGCATTTATTGATGAGGGGACTGCCAGGGCTGAAGCAAGCCACACTGGCTTGCAACAGTTTAAAAAGGGTGCTGGAAACAGGGATGGAGACAACATCAGGACCAATGAAAGACAAGAAAGGAGTGGTATCCAAGGGAGTGACATTAAAAGAAAAACAAAAGGAATACCTAGAGGGTGGGGCCCTGGCCCCTGAACCAATCACCCGACACTCCAGCTAGAAGTTTCTAGAGGGAAAGGAGGGAGCGCCGAGTGACAGGCAGGGCACCAGGGAGGGGTCTAGGGAAGGATAGATAGGGTTTTGGGAGGAGCGGGGTGACAGGCAGGGAGGAGGAGGGTGGAGTGAGTCAAGCCTGAACCATAGGGAATTAAGGGGGAAACAGCATAATCCAGCATAATCCAACATACAGAACTGAGGGGGGCAAACTGAACAATTTAACACAACACAACAGGGATAAAAAGCACACATCCTCAGAGACTGAGATCTCTCTGGCAATTATAACATCAAAGCTGGAGGGACTCATTCTCATAGGGTGTTGTGTCCACCTGCCTCTTTTCATCCCAAAGGGCCAAGTCATTGCCCAGGCCATACCTCTGCTAAACCATCTACCAGTAAATGATGCTGCACTGTGTGTCTATTGGGCAGAGATAGTGAGCCAGAATAAACTGATGATGGGGGTTGGGCTTCACTGGGGTGGGGGATGTCACTATGGAACACGAAAGAACCAGACGCACACCGCTGCTCCAAGGTGAAGAACAAAAAGGGAAGTTTATTTCCTGATCCAACATTTATAGTTTTCCAAAAATGACAGTGGATTGGAGGGTGACAGTGTCACCTCTCCAATGCCACTGGGCAAACCAACATTCCATCAAATCTCTCCTCCTCTATAAAGGAATGCAAAACAATGTGTTATCTACAGACAGTGTGTGAGAAAGTTCTCCACAAGAATGTAAACATCAGAAGGCTTAGAAAATCCTAGAAAATCAGGGCGACATGGGATTACCTCCACCTTGACAGACTACTGGACACGGGCAGATGTGACGGTCATCCTCACCATCAGATGGCCATCACATTGGGAGTCGCAACACTTTGAAGAGCCAGGGCAATTGGGTACCCCCAATCCAGGGCATAGAAGGTACCCATTTAGCTAAACAATGTAAGAGTGTCATAAAAATGGAGGGGTCAAATGGGCAATTAGCAAGTTTATGTCCGCTCAAGGTACATTTTAAGGTTCCCTTGTGGGGAAGGGATGCCATGTCTCAATGGAAAGTGAAGATTAAAATCCAAAAACACTCCAGGATTCTTTGTAGTGGTCACTGATAAGCGGCCTACCCAGAAGTTAAACTGGAAAACTGATCACACAATATGGGTAGATCAGTGGCTGCTGAACTAACAGAAATTGAAGGCGCTCAATAAGCTTGTGGAGGAGCAACTAGCAAAAGGAAACATTGTGCCAACTACAAGCCTTTGGAATTCTCCAGTGTTTGTCATCAGGAAGCCAGGGAAGGACAAGTGGCAGCTCCTCCACAATTTCAGAGAAAGAAATTAAGTCATTGAGGACATGGGGTCACTTCCACCAGTGATGCCTTCCCCTTGGATGCTCCTCTGAAACCTTCTGGTCCTCATCCAGTGGTTGATCAGTGATTTGACCAGTGGTTTTCTTAAGAATCAGCTCTGGCAACTTTACAGAGAAACACTGCTTTGATCTGGTTGTCCAGAAAAGGAGCTTTAATGAAACAAAAACAACAAACAAGACAACATGCACATTACAGAGAGCAAACTAGAAAAAAAGCCTGGGTCCAGGCTCTAGCAGGGGTATTTATACCTTCATATATGGGGAACAGTCAAGGCAGGATCTGAGGGAAGGATCCAACAGGAAAGAATGATTACAAATATCACAATTTTTGCAGCAAAAAGTAACAAATGGTAACAAGGAGAACTCAGAACTTTCTAGTAACAATCTGCATAACTGAACAAGAGGATTATGGGTGGGAGCTCCTGCTCAACCTAACTAAAGAGGGTTTTCACCTGAAGCTGAGGTCTTCTTCTTCTTTTTTTAAACCAACCCAAACATCTCTCCCCTTTTTTTGTTCTAATAGAGAAAGATAAACTGTTTCCTCTAAGGCTCTAAATATGAACTTGAAAATACAAAAATAAACAATTATTACCAAAATGAGTACTAGTAAAATCAGTAGTCCAGTTTTGATAATTGAAAGGGCAAGACAACAAGTTCCAGCCTTTAAAAAGGTTGTTAATCTAGTCACTTCCTTGCTCCATTTGTAATTTGTCCTTCCTTGGGGGGAGGGACTTATGCTGCAGTAGATGGATTCGCTGTGATCGGATAAATTCATGCAGCATAAGCCTTCAAAGCCACGCATCTGTGACAAAAGATGAAAGTCAATTGCAGCCCTTTTTTGTAGAGTAATCTGTCGTATGGCAATGACATCTGTAAATATTTCACTGAGGGCATCTGATGTAGCATTGGTTTGTTTACTAAGGCAGCACCCAATTCCATCAAGCTGTTTCAAGGCTTTTACAGCAGCCACCCATGGAACAAGGAAGATACTACTGTTTCTATTGTCTTGTCCAATATGTAATTTTGTCATTACAGACTTCTTCATAAGGCTGAGTCGATCTTTTTGTTAAAACTAATTTGTGTGCCATGGTAATGTTGGGTGCTTGCATAGTGAGATGGCCCAAGCTATATGGACCACTCCTTGTCTTTGATGGGATTGCTGGGCAAGCCCTCCAAGTCTCCGCAAATAAAAAATATACCTGGTGGTAATTAGACTGGGTACAATCTGGACCAGACAGGTGTGGCGGTGTAATTTCACCGTAAAGTTTGGTTTTGGTATAATTTATTGTTTGACAAAACATCCTTCCATGAATCCGTAAACCAGAATTTGATACAATAATCCATTTCTACTGACCCCAGTAGTTCCAATTCTTGGGGCTCAGTTGGGGCATGTGGCAATTTCGTGGTCCAATGGTCCCAGTCATCTATGGGGTTAGGTTTTAAAATATTAGTTTTATGTCCCTGAATTTGCAGATTACGGATGGTATCCACAGTATTGGCCAAACTCTGTAGGTAACTAGGTAACTAGAGAAGTAGAAAGGGGTTGCTAGGGCTGGCAACTGAGAGGCACATTGTTATTGTTTTGTAATGTTTGCTAGTTTAACCCAGACATTTTGTTTTGGCTGTGGGACTATCCAGGTGTTACCAGGAAGAAAGAAGTTGTAACAAATGAGACATCCAGCTCTTCATGTTTCTGTCAGTGCTCTTCTTTCCTTTGCCTCCTCTCTTCCTCTATAGGTTGGTCTTCTGATCATGTCACTGGTTCCAGTAAGGGTTGTAAGTGTGTTTTAATATTCTTGGCAGGGATCAGGGACCAGTGCAGGACCCAGGTGTACACACAAGCAACTATTGAAGGACACTCTGTAAACACTTTTGAAGACTGCTCTATGAGAGAAGGGTAACTCCTACAAAAGTAGCTTTTATTTCCAAAATGAGTTAAGAAAAAGTCCAAAACACCTATATTCATCATAAACTGTGTAAACTTCGTGTTATGAAAATGACAGCTATAGCTATTATCATGATTTTCATTTTGTGGAGAGCTTGCCATGGCACCATAGCATTTAATTTTTTTTTTTTTTTGATGTTTCAAGTTTCTCTGTATAGCAAATATCAGGATTTCAGTATTAACCTGAATTTACACTTCTTGAGTGAGAAATATTTTAGTTTTCTATTTAATTCAAAATTGCTAAGGCATTGCCTTTCCCATTCACCTTAACAAAGATTAACACTCTCTTTCCATTTATGACTATATAATAAACAAAAGGAACAACAGCAATAGCTTTCAACTCGTATTAATAGAAATATTTACATTTGTTTCTTCTTTTAGTGGGACTGGTAGTCAAAAGTGCAGATTTTGTGTATCAAGGCAAATATTCGTAGTTTCTCAGCTGTTTTCTTATGAACAGTTTCTACAAGTACATGTTTTACAGAGTAAAATTATCCCTTCTAGAGAATGGTCTTTCAAAATGAGCTGGCAGTTTGTGTCCTCTTGGTTCCATACCATTCATTTTCTTTATCCTTTATTCCCAGCACCACCACCAAGGAAGGAGCCTGAGGGTATTGGCTGGCAGCAGTTCGGCCATAGCCAGGCTGAACAGAGTGCCCAGGTGGCCAAAAAGGCCGACAGCATCCTGGTCTGTGTCCGCGGTAGAGTGGCCAGGAGGATCAGGGAAGTCATTCTTCCCCTGTGCTAAACACGTGTGAGGCCACACCTTAGATTCTGAGTCTAATTCTGGGCTCCCAGTTTGGGAAGGACATGGAAGTCCTGGATCAAGTCCAGAGAAGTGCAACAGAGCTGTTGAAGGGCATGGAACAAAAGTCCTATAAGGAGAAGCTGAGGGAGGGGGGATGTTTAGCCTGGAGAAAAGGATGCTTGGGGGGACCTTATCACTCTCTGTAGCTGCCTGAAAGGAGGTTGTAGCCAGGTCGGGGACAGTTTCTTCTCCCAGGCCAGAAATAGGACAAGAGTACACAGTCTTTAGCTATGTCAGGGGAGGTTTAGTCTGGGCCTTTTTATTTTACAGAAAAGGTGTTTGGGCATTGTAAGGAGCTGCCTGGGCAGGTGGTAGAATCACCATCCCTGGAGGTGTTTAAGAAAAGACTGGATTGTGACATTAAAAGCCACAGTCTAGTCGACATGGTAGTGTTGTGTCATAGGTTGGACTCAATGATCTCAAAGGTCTTTGCCTAGTAGATGTGTGGTTCTGTAATTCTATGTATGGTTGGTTGTGAATGTATGTCTCTATATTTATGCATAAAGATCAGTTCCAATCCCAGTGAAATAAAGTAGGTACTGAACTTAATACAAAACTTGTCTTCAACTTTTACAATTAGCACTATGGCATATAGATTTATTAATAGTGATTTCTTAATTTCTTTTTTATAATAATGATTTATTAATAATGATTTATTTTCTTTTTAATCTTCTTGTAGAAGACCAGACTTTTCCCATATATTTTAACTATAATATCAGAACTCTGATATGTTCAATATTGTAGAAGGTCAAGGAGCAATGTATCCAGAAACTTTAGGAAGTCAGAGGTTGGCTTCAAATATAAAAATACAAATGTCCTTACTATAAAATTGCTGGTTAAATCACTGAGTGTTTTATCTGGACATGGGATAAATAAAACAAGTCTGAAACATTTGTTTCAGAAATCTTTCCAAATCTTACTTCAGATGTGCTTGATTTCTGTAGTTTCAATTCTGCACATTTTCCTTGTGTAATTTATGTTTATTAATTGAAAATCATAATGTATTTGTGAAGATAATACCAAAAAATCTACTAAATCTAAAATTAATATTACAAATTTAAATAAATCTAAAATTAATATTACAAATGGGAATCTTTCCATTAGGATTTGCTTAATCAAATCTGATGCCAAATTCTATATTGCTGTCATGTGTATGATACAGTTCTTCTGACCATTCCATCATTTATTTGGACATTCACCCAAAATTAGGAACAATGTTAAATACATATGATGAAAAAAATCTAAAGAGAAATCTATATGAGAGATTATTCATCTGAATTAAAAATAGAGCCTGGTGTGCAAAAAAACTATGTGTTGTCTTTGTTGGCTAAATAGAGAAAGATGAATTGCAAGAGCTGAAACAGAATAGATGAAAAAACAATAAAATCTAACTTTATAATGTTCTTCTCTTTAAAAAATCTTTGATTTCATGATGTAGAAAATCTGGGATAAAAATATAGCATTTTTTGAAAGCCTTAAAGGATCCAACCAAAATGGGAGGCTGTTCTCAAGTCAGTCTTGAGTAAGACTGAGTAATTTTAGAAGATCTGTAGGGAATTTCAAGTATTTTCTTAATATTTATTTAATGTAACATTTAGTTGCTGGATCAAAGAATCCTAACTCAGTAAGACAAAGATACAGCCTGGATTAAAAGATATTTTAAATCACTGCAATAGAAAATGAGGAAATTACAAGAATTAAGCAACATGACTTTGTAAAAAGAAAATTTGGTTTCTTTTAGAAAATATTTCTTCTTTAGAAAAATAGATCTTTTAGAAATTATTTACTTTATCACTTCTTCCATTTATTAATATACAATTTGAAAAGTGGGATAATGATAACTTTAAACTGATATTAGTAAAAATATTTGCATTCATTTCATGCTTCTTTTACTGTAATTGGCAATATTTAGTTAATGAGGTATCAGCTTGTAAAACTTTAAAAATTTCTTTCCCCTGGAATGAACACAGACTGCTGGGCTTCTATCAGGTGAGAAGAAATAAAATCTACTGAATAACAAAAAAGATGAGTCTTTATCATGTCTAGAAAACACTTAAGAATTTCCGACTAGGTCTTTTGTTTGACACATTTATGGATCTTCAAAGGTAAAAAACAAAAGGAGCAAAAAAATTTGTGGTGACAAAGTTTTGAAGGTGATTCTCTAATTATGTGGTAGAAGCCATTATCTTCATGGTTGTCCAGTCTTGGTTATCAACTAATGTGTTTTGAAAGCATGAATATTTGTGTCTAGGTAGTTCAAACTCTGATAGTCAAAATATTTGCAGAAAAACTGTACAAACAGCTAAATAACTGGTTAAGAAGGCTATGTAATTGTTGCATTGCCTATGTGCATGGTAACATTTGTTTCTTTTTGTGCATTTCCTAACCTAAGGGATTTGATGGCTGCAGCTATTGCTTAATTATAAATTTAGCAAAATGGGCAAATGGGACCAAAATTAGATGGCAAGATAGAGCAGATTGTATTTACAGAAAAGTTGTAATGAAAAGAGATAAAGTAGCCTTTTTTTTTTTTTTTTTTGGCTTCTATGGAAGGGGGCAATGAATAAGAAAGAAATTCCTTGATCCTGATCACTGATAGCCAGAAAAGTCAAATCAAGTTGCAGACAAGATGTACTGTGGTTTCCCTTGCAGCTAATGGCTCATCTTGCAGATAATGGTATCAACAAAAAGTTTACTTGACACCTGTTTCAGTTTTTTATTGGGCTATCTGGTTCTCCTCAAGCCTTCCAGTTCACCAGCTGATTCTCTTATTCTTAAAGCCTTTTTGGGGTATTTGTCTTAGCTGTTTTGAGTACTGGAAATTCTATCTTAAATTGCTACGATGTGTCCCACAATGAAAATAAATAGTTTATTTACTTCTTTCATCAGTAGGAATAAGGTGCAGAAGTATAGGCTAGTTACCATAAATCTTTCAGGAAATGCTTCTTCTGTTAGACCAAAATGTAAATAACTTTGAAAACCTACTGGCTTTCCTCAAGGATTTTGAGCTCTGAATCTGTTAATAGAGAGTTTTTTTCTAGGATGCCTGGTATATATCTGAAAGTTGGGAAGATCTTGATCAAGATTACTTGAAATATTCTTGGCTTTATTGACTTGTATGCTTGTTTTGACAGAATGAGCAGTTATAATTGAATACTGGATTGCAAATCAATTAACAATATTTTTAATTATTTCTCACAATATTGCATGTTTTCAATGAATTCTTAGCTCAACTACTTTATGTATAGGTATGGATTCTAATTTGTGAAGATTAAATATTTTTGTATTAACCTGGTGCTTGATGATGTGAAAGAGTTCTCCTTAACAAGAAATACTTAAAAGCCCTATAGAAAAGACTTTTTTTTTTCTTCTAATTTTATTCTAGTTTTAAGATGGTGAAGTGGTAGTACTCAATCTGTATTATTTTGAATCTGTTTTCTTTTTGTCCAGTAAGTTATTCCCAGTTTGCTGACATACTGGAAGTAATCTGAAATTTTTAATTATACTCTTGGATATGTTGAGTAAGAAGAGATATAGTTTGTGTATAAGAAAAACCCAGAGGATTGGGTTACTGTGACTAAAAGACCTCACCAGGAAACGAGAAGCAAGACAGATGCAAGCAGAAAACCACTGACTTGCAGAGAAGACATTTTTTATTCTGGGATCTATGGAGCTTCATGGACAGTTAATAAAGCCTCAAAGGACTCTGTAAGTCAGCTCTGTCTTATTACATCATCTTTTTAATGCTGAAAATCCAAGTTTCGTGTCCAAACTGGCAAAATGGGCAAGGGGCACAGGAGCTGTTGCACACCAGAGTTCTGTATTGCTAGACATCCCTAAACCCAGTAAAGATCTTGACTTATGTATTAGGCTAATTGCAAGTATGCTGATTTTAAATACTATCTGTTCTGTTTTTTGAGGGATTTGCTGCCTGGTTCATGCATGAGGGAAAAAAAAGTCAGTAAAAGGGTTGCTTCATGTATATAGATATGTGAGACAGGGAGAGGACTAAATCCTCTGAGATGCTGGCCTTAGTTTAATGAATATGTTTGCCTGGTTGTTGCTGGTATCTTTTCAAAGTTACTCAGTGGAACATAAACATGCAGTAGTCTTAATTTTCTAAACAAAAAGCTAAATCAACATCATGAAAACTTTTTTTCTGCTTCTCTGTAAAAGCATCAAGAGTATGAACAGTCACATCTTTCCCTGGTGTGCACTCTCTCTTGCTCAGTCTCTTTCCATCCCCACTCCTTTCCCTGTGCTATTATTGTGCATTTTTCCCTCTGGGGTACCATGTATTTTTCTGCCTCTTTTGATTCTATCTAATATGCATTCATTTCAGAGCCATTGTAGGAAAAAAATATTGGAAGACAGAGGGAGAGGAAGGAAGAACAGGAAGGAAGAACTTGGGTAAATATTACCTTTTGAGCACCATGTCAAAGACCATTCTAATAATATGTACAAAAAACTCTACAACCAGTTGTATCCCTGAATGTGATGAAGTTTGGATCACATTTCAGTTTTAGAATTGTAGTGAATTGGCAAACACAAAAACCAGTTTGAATGACATGTTGAAGTTTTGTCTCAAAGCACTGATCTATATGCCAAAATATCTGCATCTTAAGAAATGTTATTGATGTGATAAAGATGTGTAAAATTGATGTGTAAAAGATATGTCAAACAAGGGAAGTTTTGTGGGAGGAGGAAATACATGATTTATTGATCTTATTTATATAAACGAGAAGACTATGAGATTTGGCAGAAATAAATGGCTTTTTTAATCATATGCAATGGAAGATCAACAGAAAAGATGCAGACCAAACACAGTGGAATAATTCAAATTCACTCACAGTCTTTAATGTAAGAACTACTAAGAAAGAGATAATAGATGCACGAGAATATAGTGCTTTTAAGTTAAAAAATAAAAAACCTGTTCCAGGAGATTCTCATGTGCAATGTAATTCAGAAAATTGTACAAATATATGGTTGACTTTAAAGTTAGATTCACTAGTGGAACACATAAGTATAAGGCTTATATAAATAAGCCTTATAAAATAAGGGCCTTGTTACCATTGTAAAATCATGCTACTAAAAAGGCCTGCTACTTCTGCTAAGTAGAAGAGGACTATGGGAGAGCAACTCAGCTGAAATAGGGGTAGAGAGATGTGAGAGATGTCCTGTGTGGCTGCCGCATGACCACATTGTGATGTAAGGTTGTTGGTTGATGCTGGTTCTTGGGGTCTTTTTTCTGCCTCTGTTGAAGTCAGGATTTAAGTCACTCGAGATGGTACTTTGCATTCAGGCTTAGATGTTTATTTTTTCATATCTATGTTACAATCTCACAGGCAGTGAGTTCTGAAGTATTTCACTAACAAGGTGCAAAATGTCCAACTATCTTTTGTTACAAGGTCTTTTAAGGCTAAACTATCCAATTAAGAAATGACACCTAAATTAGTTCATTTTTAACCCAATAACTAATCACTCAAAGTCTGCAATGCGGACTTTCTGTCCAATTATAAAATACCACCCAAACCCAAGAGGAAGGAAGAAGGTAAAGAAGAAGGACCAGCCTCTGCTGTAAAACCTCTGTCTTGCTTCCTATATATATTACTATGTTCTAAAACCTTTACATTTTCTACCCTGTGATATTACACACTTCTAATCAACTACACACCCATAATCCCAGTGCTATCAATCAATTTTGGAAGCCTTCTCCACAGCCTTAGGTCAAATGCAGTGCTTTCCTGGGAGTCAGTCTGTCAGCACAGAAAATCTAAAACTCTCAGCATCCAGGACTCCAACAGGTTGACTTGGGGTTGTTGTGCTTTAAAACTATGTAAACTGATAAGTGGCTAACTGTTTAAAAAAGGCCTGTTTTTTGCAATAAAGCATCTCTCCTCTGCACTTCCTGGAGACTCTGCATTGCTCAGCATCATCACACATAAGTATTTGGTTGCCTAAATATGTCTTTCTAAGTTACAGTTTTAAAGTTGTGTAAAGGCTGAACCAGAATGAGAGCCTTAAGAAATTCCTTTGCTTTCTGCATTCAAAAACTGAGGGGGTAGAAGAAGTGAATTTTTTTGCCTTTCATGTATCCTTACACTTAAAACATTAGATATAGGACATCTTAAAAATACTAATTAAAAAAAAAATCCTTTAAATAAACAGCCCATAAAAGATGGTTTCTCATATAGTGTCCTGATCCTTGTACTTGCATTACAAAAGAGTAGGAGAGGCGTGAAAGGAAATAGTGACTCATCAGATTGGTAGGGTCCAAGATAATGCTAATGAAATAAAATCTCTGTTAGCCACACTTTCTGTTGTACTTAAAATGAATCACTAGTCTATTTTTAAATTGCTGTGTACTGTTCCTGACACT
>NC_066343.1:26450821-26498897 GCF_022539315.1 Serinus canaria
TACTTTTATTTATTACCTTTTCTGTGTGAATTGATAAAATTGGACAGAAAAGTAAACAAATTTATTCAGAGTCTTTCATTAGACATAAGAAAAGTGAGGTATGACTCAAAGTCATTAAAAATTTCAGTTTTGGGAATGTCAGAGTAGAATAGTGGTTTCTTGAAATTTCCAGGTTTTGTTTTCAGGGAAAGCTGATATGTGTGTGATAGTCAAGAAGATAAATTGTTCTTTCCTAATATATCAGGCATAGAATTAGACAAGAAAATTATCTTTTAATTTGATACCTTTAATATTTCTGGATTTTAAAATAGATGTCCCAAAATGGTCCAAATCTTAGATTCTACAAACTGAGTCTAGTGAACTCACCTTCAGCTTCTGTTTCTGCATTTTATGTGATCTTCTTGCCTTTGTAGAAATAGATATACAGCCCTCCTTGGTATATTGGAGTTGGTTTGGAAAATGGGAACTTTAGATAAAATCATCTAGGAAAAGAATGTGCCTTAGCTACTGCTCTGATTGAAATCAGTAAAAAATATTAATAATTCATCAGTTATTGAATTCAATCTGGTTGTTGGCCCATACTGAAGCAAAGTAAGACTGGTGTTGTGTCTAATTGTGATTGTTAAGTCCAATTGTGATGGCTCTTCGTAGTGACACAGTAATGTCATTTGTCGCTCAGATGCCCTACTTTTTGCTGTAGCTAATTAGCAAAGGTAATCAGTGTTAATGATGACTTTATCATTGACAATAACTCACTGCTTATTTTAAGGGTAATTAGTGCTAACCTTATTAGAGAGAAGGCTAATAATTGGCCGAACGTAATTTTCACACTCTTCCGTAGAGCACAGTAACCTAGCAGAAGTTGACCATGCAAGGGCAATAGGGTTAAAACAACTTAAAGAGAAACTGCAACTGGTTGATGAGGTCAGAGGGGTGCAAAAAGATCAGTCTACTAGCATGCACTGCTGAAATACAGAAGGAAATTAACATGTAATTAAATTTTGAATTGAGTTAAAGGTACTTGAAACAACTTGAGTTGCTGGAAAATGTAGCTTAATGAGTAAAGTTAGTATTTTCAGGTCTCTAAGACAGTATTTGGGTGAGATTTTATAACTTTATTTCCACCAAAATATGCAGGTTATTAATGCTTAGGAATACACAAAAGCTAGAGTGAGGTGAATAACATCCCAAGCCATTTAACCTTACCAAGACATTCCCTTGACTGGGGTGGTGTACTTGGAGGGACCACTGCATAATACAAGGGTTTCATTTGTGTTTAGGACTTTCTGGATTGCTGAAGACATTACAACATTCAAGTAGCAAGCTCCTATAGCTCCTGCAAGCCATTCTTCTGTGATTTTTCCAGACTGAGGGATCCCAAAGAGGCTGAAAAAACAGGCACATTGAGTGGGCAGCCTGAGAACGAGTGGAATATGTTATGGAGAAATGAAAACTGGAGCATGTGCTTAGACACTTCCCTGCATGCTGCTGAATTCACAGAATATAATCGGTCCTCAGAGATGTGGATGTAATACCTGGGAAGTTAATTGGCTGTTTCCAAGACATAAAGAAGTCCTTAACAGTTCTTCCATTAGTTTGACATTCCCCTCCAGCAATTCTGATCTTTGTCCCTGGAGTACAAGGTAGTAATGACTCCAATGCCAGTGATGTCATGGGAGTAGAGAAAGGAGCTCCACACACATAAGACCAGGCCAGGGCCCTTCTTTTTTTTTTTTTTCTTTTTCAACCAAAATCAGGAATATTTTTTGAACATAGTGTGGGAAACATTGTAGGTGTGGTGTCCCAGTGTTTTCTGAGGAAATCAGAATGATCCTATTAAAACATTTCTGATAGCTTAAACTCTGAGTTGTATTTGAATCGTTGGAGTAGTCCGGAATGATGCTTGAGGACTGGAAGAGAGCAAATCTCTCTCATCTTTGAAAAGGTAAGAAGGGTGCGGGAAATTACAGATCAGTTTACCTTACCTTGATGATTGGAATAAATAATCTGGGAAAACTTTACAGGCACATGATGGAAAAGACGGTAATCAGTTATGACTACTCAGTAGTTAGCATGGATTCATAGAGGCGAAGTCTTGCTTGACCAAATCTGTAATCCTGTGACATGGTAGATGAGGGATATTCACCATAATTTGCATGACAAAGCAATGTAAAAAACCCAAACCTACCTAACTAATTTTGAAGCCCCATAGTTGCTATTAATCCCTGCAGCAAGTCTTTGACATAGATTGTGTCTGCAAACAGAGTATTGTCTTATCTGCAACTATTGATCAGAAGTGCTTCACTACAAGCTGTGGAACTGCAAGAGCAGAAGCTTTTGAGTAACTTCTTTTGAGAAGTTACTGATACCAACCATTTGCTTTGTAAAGCAATTCCATCATTCACCTTGTTTGCATTCATTTTGCATTTTGCAAGGGAGTGGAAATGCATCCCACTGCAGTTATTTCATATAAGTCTGTACTAGTCTGAGTACAAACCTGTGGAACATTCCGAGTCAGAACTACAATGTAATAGGAAAATTAAAGTAAAGGCTGAAAACACTGGCTTAAGCTGACAGAGTCTGGATACAACCTGACACCTTGTTGGTCAGGGTAGTGGTAGCAGTTCAATTTAATGGTGGCTGCAATCCTCTTAAAGTGATAGATGTGGTTTTGTCAAAGCAGTGATCCAGTCGATGGGTCTGGTCCTCCTCAGTAGGTCCAGTGGTGAGCAGGTAGCTCCTGTCTTCTGGAAATCCAGTAGGTGAGGCTGCTTGTGGTGTTCCAAACCTCAGATTATGTCCAGGTAGGAATGCTAGGTTCCTCCCCCTGGGCAGACCATCTCACAAAGGGATGATGTAATTTTATGAGTCATGCAGTGAGACCTTGATGTTTCATCATCAGAAGAAGATATCCCTCAGAGAGAGCTATCAGGGATGAGTCATGGAAGAGATAAAGAACACTGCCCCACCTGGTTTTAACAGCTTATGAAAATGGTGATAGAACACATACTTTTGGTTATATCTTACATTGTAGCCTAAGACAAGGTCAAGGACCTTGGCATGGACTCCATTGCATTTCAATTTTCTAACAATATGTGTGTACTCCTATGGAAGAAAGTTACAAATGGGTAATTAAAACTCCAACAAGGGTCAAGATTATTTGTGTAGATTCATAATCCTATGAGAATGAAGAACATATCCTCTTATATAGAGAGATGATAGGAAAAGTGACTCTCTGTCCTGCAGGCCTGTGGCTTTCTAGTGCAGTCCATACTCAGGCAAAGTAAATTGGGTACCTCAAACAGAAATTCCACAGTCAGTGTTAATTGCACGAATGGGCATAACTAGTCATTCTGAACGAATAATGCATTTTGTAATGCTCCTGTAAGTGTTCTGGGAATCATATCTAACTGCTGATGCAAATTATCACAGTAACAGTTAGCTCGCCCCACCTCTTTTCTGGAGGCTGATGAGGATGTTGTAGGGTGGCCTGCAGAAAGCAGAGAAACTTTTCTGCTACTTCTAATAGCTGTTAGAAAAGCTAATACACAAAAGCTAACACGTTGAAGCTAAATGCTTCAAGTGGTGGGATTCAGAGCATATAAAGAAATTTAGAGCGTTATTTACAAATAAGCCTTACAGAAGGACACTGAAAGAGGAATACAGAATAAATTTCTTTTTTTTGTGGTTTTTTTTTTGGGGAAGTTTTGTTGTTTGTTGGTTTTGTTGGGTTTTTTGTGGGTTTTTGTGGGGTTTTCTTGGTACTGTCTTTATTGCAGGCAATTATAAATTTGTCATGTATGAATAGGAAGGAAGTAAAATTAAGGTTTTTTTCCTGTAACAGAGAGGATATGTGGTGGCCCACACAATTTCTGATGAACTACACAAATTCAGGCCTTCATGGCTTACAAGTAATTTAGTGCATCTTTTCCTGAAAGAAAAGGAAGGTTAGAAAGAAAAGGTTTTCAAGTGCAGAACAAAAACTTTGCAAGACCTATTGAGCGGTAATTGACATCCCAATGCCGAGATGTGCCTTGATATGCCAAGGTCTTGCCTGAGGAAAGACTGTTACTGTTCTTATCTATGCACAAAAGGGAAATATTTTCATTTATATTCTAAGACATTGTGAAATGTGCCCATTCTGTAGATTATGGGTGCTGGTAGATATAGTGCTGATAGATATCCTGATCTAGATTTTATTCATTGCACTTTACAACCTTTTTCAGGTGTTACTCAAATTTGATCAAAAATTAAGGCAATCATAATTTTTTTTTTTTTCTCTGGAGAGTCACTCTAGAAATTTGGAAACTAGGGCAATGTTTCAGTGGTGACATTTGGGGCTGCTTCTTGCCCACCCATGCTTAAAGAATTAACATACCTCCATATTTTTACTATTAGAA
Source organism: Serinus canaria (assembly GCF_022539315.1). Taxonomy (NCBI): domain Eukaryota; kingdom Metazoa; phylum Chordata; class Aves; order Passeriformes; family Fringillidae; genus Serinus; species Serinus canaria. Next base: position 26,455,222 of record NC_066343.1, read on the forward strand.
ATGTCTAGACTGGTTTTTTTTTTTTTTTTTTCGCTTAAATAAAAGCTTGTCTCTGTGCTGGCTTCAGACCTGTAACTTAAATTTTCAGAATAATATGCAAAGGGAACATTGATCATAAAGCTTATGATGGCCTGATGACAAAAAGTGGATTTTAAATTCTACAAGCAGAAATGTCTTAGTAGTTATTTTCTTGGGAACAGAGAATGAAGCTCTGGGTTTTTTTTATAATTTCCAATTTATAGCTCAAAATTTTGCTAGTGTTGCTGCCTGTCCTTCTGAGATATTTTGCAGATGATGCACAAAGACATTTCTACTGTATTCCTGGTAAGTACATACCATGACGACATCTGTGCTTTGCTGTAACAGGAAAATTTAAAAAAAAAGGACTTGGTAAATACTGGATATGTATTAGGGTTTTTTATGGTAAAAAGAGACTACTCTCAAACATCTTAATAAGGTAGGGACTTGTTTCTGATTTCTCCAGCATGGCTGAGTCCCTGGAAAGAGAATGGACAGCTTTCACTTTTGTTTAAGTGATGTGGCTCTGCTACCGCTCACTGTGTAATCCTAGGTAATGTACAATTTATTGACCATTTGGAAGCTACTGGGGCTTTGAAACCTGTTTATTAGACATCTCAAAGCAGCAGCTCACCCATAATAATATTACTGTAATACTGCTGCAATACAGCAGAGAGCTTGTGCTGTAATGATACATTATGGAAAATGTGGTGCAGGCCTGAAAATAACAAGGGAACTCATAAAATATTATTTAACCTTTTGTTAATTTAAAGGCTCCAATATTATCTAATTTATTTATTATGTGAGGAAGGTAGCTGAAGTCAATTACACAGTGGGTTGTGAGATCTGTATATGAGCTTTAGCTCTGCCATAAATTATGGATATTGAAAGGCTGAGATGTAAGCTTTTAAACCTGCCCCTAAAAGCTGGCAGGGTATAGCTTAATTTATATTACATTTCAAATGAAAAGATAAAAATAATTTGAAGCTGTGATCAGTCCCACTGCAGAGTCTATTTAGAAACCATGGGTCTAAGTCTTTGGTCTTTCATTAGCAAATTCCAGAGTAGTTTATTGAAGTTATTGCAAAAATAATTATGACTATTCTTTTTAAAGCATTTAAAAAAACTCTTTTCAAATTATATAATGTATTGCACATTTTAATGGGATGTTACATTTAGTCCATGCTGTAATAGCAAGCATGAACTATGAAAATCTGTCAAAGGCAGTTCACTGTGATATTCCAGAGAACACGAGGATCAGATTTAGAATTGCTGAAGAGGAGAAGGGCTCCTTGGGCAAGAGCTCTCCAAGCTGCAGACAGGCATAGAAAATAGCCTTTCGCATAAGAAATCAGTCGCAACATTCAAGAGATCAGGAAGTGTTTGAGTGATGTGGAATTTCAGTACCTGGCCCATCACTACCAGGTATTATTAGCTTCTGCAGAACACCAAAATGCAAGCCCACTCACAAGCTGTGTGTGATCTTTAGTCCAGAAGAGGAAGTTTCCTGCTGGTCATAGTATAGTAGCAGATTTACTTACAATAAAGTGAGTGAAATCAACACAGTCATTTCGTTGGTTTGTTTCTATGTTTGATGGAGTAAAGGGTTCTTGTTTTGGCTGTAATTCAATCTTGTGCAAGTGTTTAAATTGCACAGGTTAGTAACCAGACTTACAATTGATATCTTTTATGCAAAAGTAAAACTTTCACATTTCAATCCTTGCTGTGAATGTGTAAGAGACCTAAAGATCACGCTTGCCTTAAACTGTTAAGATCACCAAAGGATTTCGCACAATGGCAAACTGTATAAAGAAGCAACTAATCATCTTGGGCTGATTCAAGGTAAAAGATTTCTTGCTCAGGTACCTGGAGGAATCAGGCATGGGATGTCCAAGGGAAAACTGAGGCGGCAGATCCTGATGAATCATGTGATTGCTGATAACTGATGGGGTATATATGCATCCTGTGCATAAGGATGCATTTTTGTAAGCTCAGATATCATTCAAACACATGGTATTTCTGCAAACAAAATACTTCAGAAGAGGCTTTCATAATATTGGTGTTGTTTTGAAATCCAAGGGCTGTATATTTATTATTGGAATGATATTAATTATAATTTCTTGCTTACTGTCAATGTACCACAGTAAATATAACCTTGTGTTGTTGCTGTTGTGTGTAAGAGCCTGCTCTATGGTAGATCTTCATCCTTTTTATCCCAGTCACTTGAAGTGGGAAGGATGTTGGCATATATCAAAGATCCCTCCCTCCTCACACTGCTGGATTTCCTTCCTGCAAAAACTATGATGAAGACCAGGAATCCTGGCTATGTAGAACTCATGCTAGAATTAGATGTTCATGTCTGGTCTCAGAGATGGGAATTACAAAGTGCCCTCATGTATAAGAGTTTAGATGAAACCTTTGCTTATCAAATTAAAGGATGTTATGCACCTAGCAGTTGTACAAAGCTACGTTGGACTAAAAACAGTAAAATGTATATCCACTTTCCTTGGAAGCATTGCCCCTGGCAACTAGTGGAATTAATTGGGAATTATTTAATACATTATATTTGACCTGATAGGTTTTAAGTTAGTAAGAGACAGATTCTGACAGCTCCAGCATGACTGTTAGAGGCTGTGGTCAAAACAGGAATGCTCTCTTTATGTAAGCTTCTCTGAAAGCAGCAGCCAAGATGTCAGTAGGGGTAGATTCCTGCACATGGCTGGTATCCCGTGCACAAAAGGAGCATGACTAGTTGGGTCATGGCTTTATATCACACCCACTTCTGTTTCAGAGCCAGTACTGAGATTAGGATAAGAAAGCATTTATTCCCTCAGTTCCTCAGAAAACTTTCTGCCTGTTCATGTTGTCCACAGCCAGAAATCTGCTGGGAACTCCCAGAGGTAAAGTGTCACTCTGTTCTCTGCAGTTCCCATACAGACCTGAGAGTCTTGGGTAATTAGGGCCCTGTGTCTGGCAAGTATATTCAGTGGTACAGTATTCCACCTTGCAGACTTCTGAGCTGCTGCACAGATGCTTCTCTGTTTCTGTCTCTAAAATATCTACCTCTATATATTAGAAGTGGTAGATACCAATCTTTCTTGGCTCAGCTGTTTCATCTTTCCAGAGAAAAAGCAATCACCCAATTATACACACTCATAAATTAACTTGACAGCCCACATACTGGAATTGTCATGCCTTCCTGAGCCATTTAAATTTTTTATGAGCTCTGAGTCCCTCAAATAGGGGCAAATAGGGGCCAGACGGGAGCATTACAAGCCCCTACAGAAATTGTTTCCTCTTTATTTTTCTGGCTTATTGGCAATGCACTCAGAGAGATGATTGTTACGAGTTTCTCTTTCTCACTGGTGTTGTTATGCTAAAGAGGCCTCCTGTGTTCTCTCATATAAACTTATTCTTAGTAAGACAGCTGGGATTGCTGGATCATTCATCATGGTAAAAAAAAAAAGCTGGACATACAGGCTTGAAGGCTGCTGAAGTTAAAATCTAAAAATAGGAGGTATTATTTCTCAAACCTTCTTTCCCAGAGCATCCTTGCTTCCTGTCATATAAAGTGTGAAATGAGAAATATTTGGGTAAATTAGGACTAGTCATTACTCCCACAAATACAAATTGTAATTTTCAGGGTCTACTGACACAGTGCAAGGAAATGCAGGACAGTTAACATCTTATCCAACTTGTGTTGCCTGATGCTAATCTGCTCCAAACACCATCATCATCCCCTGAAAACAGAAAATAATTTCATAAATATCAAAGTAACAGTATATGTTTTCAGTTCTTGCTGTCATTGATATGCACTATTAGTTTCCATTTTCCTCTGCTTTGACTTATATATCTGGATATTCTACCTTTTAGAAGCTTTTAATTAGGGCCTTATTTGGACCGCTTATTTCTGAAAAGCTGAATAGATGGAGGGTCCATTATGTAATTTTAGTTCTGATTCCAGTGGACATAAAGGTGGGCTGGGCTGTATTTTGCTAAATTCAGATGCTGTGATTCTCTTATTGGTCATGCTGTTACAGCTGTCTTACTAGAGAACATGTAGAAAATATACATGTTAAAGGAATCAGATGCAGAAAATCCCCTTAGTATTTTTGTGAATGGACTATTTAACCTGTATTTAACCAGTTGTAGACAGTCCCCTTTGCAGTCTTCCTAGTGTTGCTTCCCAGTTTTAGAAGTCAACCATTTCATGGATGGCGCTTAACTCACTGTGGTGCCAAGGGTAATATGCACCAGTGCAGGTTTAATCAAGGCTGAAACCAGGACAAGTCCTGAGGGGGTGGAAACACCTTGGTGTTAACCCCAGGAAACTCCTCCATGTAGAATGCACTCACAACACTGTTTCAGTCCATGGAGTTAAAGCAATGCGGTGCTCTGCATGACACCAGACATCAGCGTTGTGTTTGGATTCACAGAGGGGACTCGTAGGTTGGTGGCATGGCTTGTTCATCCATGGCTTGTATGCTCGTGCAGTAACATCTATTGCTTTCCCTTATATAATTCAGGAACAGCAGTTACTCCTTCACACTGCACAATGATCAGATCTGGGTTTTTTCCCGGATCATATATACACTTTGAAATATGTGGGCGTTTTTCCCCTTAATGTCTAAAAATGTTGTTCAAAACACACAACCTGCTGCAGTTCATACCATAGAGCATTTCTGACTTTTTATGTGAGTTTGGTTTTTATACAAGGTCACTGAGAGAGAGAGCCATTGCTTGTTGTGAAGTTCCTGAATTAACAGACATGCCTAACAAAAGGGAGAGGGAAGTACAACTGAAAAAAGTTGTGATTGTCTGACATATTTTAAAAAAATCTTCACAAATAATCCTTTAAATTAGACAAGGTTTGAATTGTGGTGCTAAAAAATAATGCAATATCTGTAATTTTTCCTTGAAAGAGTGCCCTGTAAGAAATTACTGCTACTTCTCTCTGTATTTGTCCCTGTGTTAACCTTTTAAGGAAATTAACAGAAATGGCACTACGTAATGTCTGCTTTCAGTTCTTCTTTGAAAATCTCCTCTCCAAATTAATTCTGAGGAATGGTTAAGTAATAACTTGAAAGAATTTTGGCACCATATATATGAAGATAAGACATTTAATTTCAGGATGAAGCTTGGGGCTTCACAGGTTGGCAGTCTGAAGTCTATACATGTTCACATTTGTAGCCAAGCCTTTTTGAATATCAGTGTTACCTCGAGCCCTGACCAGGCTTTCTGGGAAACAGGAAAAATTCCTGCTGCTGCTCCTTCATAGTAGCAAACATTGGAAATCAAAAAACTATAAAGGACAAATAGAAACAGAAACAGAAATATAGATAGATAGATAGATAGATGGATAGATAGATAGATAGATAGATAGATAGATAGATTAGATAGATAGATAGACAGACAGATAGAGCCTGCAATTAGAGCAGTTGCTAAGAAAATAACACACATCTTTCCTTGTTTCCTGGGAGGTACATAGGCTGCTTCACAATTGTCACAATTTGAGCTGTAGAATTGACAGCTTGGCTTGAAAGCTATTATAAGTGCCATTATGACTTCATTAAAAAAAAGCAATACAAAACAAACTTGTCTTGTATTGCTTGCTTCATATCAATGGTAGCTCTAAATTGTAATGACCAAAAACTATTTTTCTCTTTCAGCCACTGTGGTTTTAATTTGCCTTTGAGCTTGCTTTCAGATTGCAATTCCTCCATCATCAGCTGACTATGGAAATGATACTGGCTCTGCTGACAGAGACCACTGTTCAAATGTCCCAATGAACTGAAACTGAGGGAGCACATCTGCTAGGAATTTTTAGAGCTACACTCCCAATATTTCAGGAAACTGAGCCAATTGAAAATGCTTCCTAAGAAGCATTCTTAGTTCTGTGGTTTTAGCAAAAACAAGTGATGGATGTGATCCCATAAACTTGTGGGAATAGCTGTTGTTAATACAGAATTCACAGTGTACTGACACTCTCATCCTGGCACAGAGAAGAGCCAAAATTTCTTCCAGTTTAGGAAATTAGGTCCAAAATGTAATGAAACATGATTTCATTCATTAATAATTTGCTACAGGGATAATTCAGTAAAAATGTTACAACATAGTTTGAAAAACATAACAAACAGCATCACGTTTTGAATGTGGTTTTTTTTTATTATTTATAGTATTTAAAATATACACTTATCTCTATATTTGCTAATATTATCAAGATGGGTAACTGTATTTAGTGCAATCATCTCTCTGTACAGTACTGCTACTGGGAGTTGAAGCTACATACCAGAAGGAAGGTTGCAAGCAAGATCTGAAATATTTTTGTTTGCAACCTGAGTGATGCCTGAAGTGAATCTGTGGTGTTAAAGCAATGATAATTGTCTCCTCCTGGCTTTCTGCAATAAAAGAAATTGAAATACAATTGACTTTCAGAGGAAACAGTTGTGGAGCAGCAATTGTCATTGCTGTGACATTGTGTATTTCTGTGTCAGGCAATTTTCAGAAGCCAAGAGAAAGTGTTCTTGTAAATTAGAATATGATCTAAGAATGCACTTCATGGAGGGAGAACAGCACCTATAATGAATTTCATATGCTCAGTAGCAGGCTTATGCTGAATGGTGTTGTGCAGGCTGTGTGTCTGCTGCACAAAGGACACAGGGGTGTACAGCTCTGCAGTAATACTTGGATGATAACTTCAGTTTTTTGCAGCATAATAACAATACCTTCAGCAGTAAATCAGAGGCTGAGGCATTTATTGTGTGAAAAGATGGATATTTAAAAGGTATCTGGAGATTCTAGGGGTACATATTTTGGGCTGATTTTAAAGGATAACGAGCCCATTAGCTCAAAACAGATTATACAACACTCTCCTTAGTCAAGTCATTTCACCTGTTAGATAGTCTCACTGTTAGGAAACTTTTCTCAGTCTCTAGTCTAAGTACTTGCAATATAAGCCTAGTTCATTCCCAGAAGATACAACAAAGAAGTTACTCTCTTATTTCTGGATGAACATTCTTCAAATATATTTTTACTATTTAAAGTGTTTTTTGTTCCTTTAGTCTGCTCCTTTGTAAAGTTCTCAGTGAGTTAAATATTTATCTAATTTCATAGATATATTTGTTTCTCCAACAGCTCAATATTTTTATTGACTCAGAATACCTGAAACTGTCAGGGCCCAGATTTTGATACTAATAATATAGTCTAGAGCCAGCTTTATCAGTCTTGCTCTGGCCATGTTTCCCTAGCTTGCTTGGAAGCATCTTAAAAATGCCAAAATCTGACCTAAAGCTAAGATATAAGACATATTCACACACTTCTCTATTTACAAGATATGTTACTGTGTCATAGGAAGAAATGAATAAGTTTGATGTTACATGCTCTTCATTAATTAATTTCCTGCTACTTAATTATTATTTAATTATTTTAGAGATGCCTATTTTGTTTCAGTGTTTTCTGTAGTGAAAGTTAAGTAGGTCTTCTATGGCTTCCTGTTCGCTCTTCCTGTATTCTTAAACACAGAAAGAACAACCTTGATACTCAAGTCTGCTGGACTATTTCTGTCTTGTTTCCAACACAAAGGAAAGGGATCTGCCATTAATTCCTGCATCACCAGTCAGTTTTCTGTAGTTTATCTTTTCTTCAGTACTCAAAGACTGCTTTAAGCTGATAATTTATGTCTCCTTCCTGTCAACGGCTGCAGATATTTTACGGAAGATGAAAGATACAAAAGATACCAAACCTCTGCCTTTCAATGTCATGTTGGTAAATGTCCTTCTTCAACAAGAAGCAAACTCTTTCGTCTACTTAGTATTAGTGGACTTTAGAAATTGAGGATTTGGGCATTTTTGATACTGCTTAAACTCCTCTAGGACCTCTGTGCCTTGTGTGCTGTCCTTGTTAACAGTATATTGTAGCTTTATTTTTCTGAACTGCTGGGAAAATGGTCTTTGAGTGTGGTAGCACATGTACCTTCACCCTAGGAATATTCTCCTGCTGTTAAATAATGAATGGTTTATTTCAATTGCTGTAATATACTCACACCATAAGCTGCAATGCATTTTATTTTGTTTCCCTCATGGTGACATCCTTTGGTCTGCTACCAGAGGGCTTTGTGCCTCTCTGTCTACAGGCAGAGAGTCCAGGTGTTTATAATGCTCCAAGAAATTTTGACTGTCCTGAGCTGACAATTTTTCTAGTGCTTGGGAATGCTACCTTTCTTGTTCAGTTTATCCAGGACTACTGGGATCAGACTGGGGTGAATGGAGGACACTTAATTCTGCAGTGTGCTTTGATCCAAGTAATCTGGTGCAGCTGCCCTTATAAGACAGTTACATTCATCATAGCAGCTGAAAATATTTGCATATTCCTGTGGCACTTAGCCACCTTCAAACAGTATGTAGGCAGGAACAAAGCAATGGAGGAAGCAGGATTTATTGAGTGAGCTAGTTTTACTAGTTACCCAACTTTTGGTCTGCTATTTCTATGTATAGAAGGAAAGAAAATCCTATTCCTGCTCTAATTGTAATGAATAGGACATTAGCTAAAAGGTAGTCTTCATGTGTTCAACTCTTCCCAAGCTGGGAAAGGTTTCTCTGAAACTTGAAGAGAAATGGAATATGACAGAAATTACACAGTTTGGCTCCATGTGGGGGAAAAAGCATTTTCAAGTGAAGCTTTTGGGAACTTTTTTCAACTATTTTTTTTCATACTTTTCCTGTGTTTCACATAAGAATTCTGTGAATGAGCTGTTCAGTTTGCTTCTACCCTTGGGAAGATGCAGCTACAAAGCCTTTCCTAGGAACAGCTTCATTGCAAAAAAAACTTTTTCTTCTCTGAAACAGGATTTTTCAGGCAGGAAGCAGAGAATGTCTTCAGGAACTGTTTTTTGTAAGGCTTTTTACCATTACATCTCTTAAACTCTGGCATTATTTACATTTTTGGGTACAAACTTAGAAGGTCTTGATTTTGGTAATTTATTTTGGCAAATTTAGTGGAAAATGTAGCCACGCAGGCCTTTCAGCTTCTTCACTGGTTTTTCTATTTTTCTTTTTCCTCCTGGTGGATTTTAATTCAATGAGAGGGATATATTTCCTACTGATAAGGCTAAGTATGAACTTTGATAGAAGCACATTGTAGAGATTTTCTTTCCTCACCCTTAAGCTGATGAATGGGCTCACAACATTTCTGTACAGCTCAGGGTCAACCTTCAGTCACCTTATTCCTTGGAATGAGCTTGAAGTGTTTGTTCTATATTTTATATTATATTTTATATTGAGCTTGTGCTTCTGTCTACTGCTGACAAATGGCTTGTTAAAATATTGTTTCTGAAGTACAATTTGCATTTAAGTGAACCAGGGATTAAGCACTGTGTGTAGATTAGGAATAATTTATATCTGGTTAATAATAGATGGGGGTTTTTTCCTACTGCCTCTTTTTTTTTTTCATAAGAACAGCAGAATATTTCCTGGTGATGAGAAAGGAAAGCATTTCTTAAGCGCAAATAATATGAAAACATTTAAATTAGAAAAAGTGAATTTTGTTTTAGGCACTCGTTTACTGACCAGTAAATTAATTCTGACCATGAATGCACCCTTTTTTTTAGGCTTGAACATAGTTGAGTGTTCTGTTTAGTTAATTTAAATGGATAAGCTTCCAAACAAAAGACCTTACCTTAGCAAAATTACATAGCCATAGTAAACATATAGCTATACGGAATGATAGAAATTTTATTTAAACATGATCTGATGAATTTTAATGACAACCTTATATTTAAAAAAAAAAATCTGTTTCATCCACAACTTTAACACTGCATGCAAAAAGACAGAAATATATAATAACAGAATTATTAGTTCATTTTGGTGACTAAGCATTTAATTATGCTCTTCTTCATTGTTTGACTGATTTGTAGCTGTAGGCAGAAATCATCCTTTCTGTTGTGGATGGTTAATTTAGGTTGGTGATCTTTACTGGGTGGGCTGAGAGAGTGCTTTGCTGTAAATAATTTCAATCATTTTAATGGTAACTTGGCAATCAGGGAGAAGCCAAGGACAAATAATTTGATGACATAGATCTTTGAAATAAATGTTCTTTCTCCCTTTAATTAAGGAAGAAATGGATTATGAAGTGAGTTAATGAAGAAAACGTCCCTACAGACTGTCTGCTTTCCTGAAAAGACTATTATTTAAATGAGTTGTTAAACCTATGTCACTTCTGCCCACCAGTTGTTTGTGTGTAGAGAATCTCTATGTCTTCATAAGCCCATCTTTCCCCATAAAATTGCTTTTCAGTATCCAGACAGTGTGACTTGCTTATGAGTATCAGAGGCAAAATCAAAATCCAGTGCCTACTAATCTCAAGGAAGTAATCCCCTTGGCTTGAGCAATCAAGGGGCTGTCACCACACAGGATTTTACCATGGCTGCACAATGCAAAGGCAATGAGAACGGAGCTCATAGAGCCCAAGTAATTCAGTGCTGTAACAAATCAAGTGTCTGTTGCACTAAAGAACACCCAAGTGTAATGGTGCTGAAGGAGGGAGTGCCGTCAGAAAAGAAAAGATGTGGGTCTTCTGTTTCTAATCTCCAAATCTAAGATGAACTAGCAAGATGAGGGTACTGAAATGAGGACAGCGTCTATACTTTGACCAGTCAGTTGTAGCAGCTCCAAATGTAGGCTTCTACCAAACAACTGTATAGCAGATGTGTTTTTCAGTGTCCTGTGTGCATTAAAAAAAAAAAAGCCAGATAGAAAGACTAACATTTTTGTCAAGCAACAACTTCCTGCACATTTCGAGCCTTAGTTGCCCACTTAAATTATCCTTTTTTTCCCCACCTGCATTCCTGTCAGTTTTTCAAGATTTACAAAGGAACATATTTTCTGACATAACAAGTCATTAATACTTTGCTGTGTTTCAATGTTTCAATGTTTCAATGGCTGTTTCCTGGGCAGCTGGTTTAGTTCTCTATAGCACTCTGAAGTGCTTGCATGGTTGAGAACATAAGATGGTTTGTTTTCTGACACCGTGAAAAAGAGCTGCCTGTTGCATTATGCATGCTTTTTAGTGCATTATTTGCTCAAAGACTTACCCACAGAATACTGGATTTTTAACTTTATTGACCTTCAAGTGATCTTTCTTGTCTGCTATGAAAGATTTTCTTTCACAGAAGAGCAGTGACAGTTGGTCTAAGGAGCAAAAAAGTCTCTGCAGATAAAATAAAAATTCAGAAGTATACATGACCCACATATCTAGAAGTGAATTTGCCACTAATAAAATATTTGACCAAAACAAATGCACAGTTTCTGTTAGAGGGCTTTGTTTTTAAAAATGTAACCCTGTTTTTAATATATGGGGCTTTTTTTTCCCCCAAAGTCAAGCGATTGAGTACTCCTACAGCTGTGATCTCCAAGTGTGGGTGATGTAGTAATACAGTTTGCTGAAGATTGATGAAAAAGAGCCATAGTTGTTGTGCAAGACTAAAATTCTTCTCTAGTATTCACTCATGTCAAAGCAGAGGAATGCTTGATTTGTTTGGAAATTCTCATCTTGAGTCTTAAAATCTTTATTTAGTGTGGAGTAGTGCTCTAAGCTGTATTATTTTGGAAAATGTTTGCTCTTAAAATGGAGTGCTACAGACAATAGTGACAAGCTTAGATATTCTTTATTTTCTAGCAAATTCTGCCTACATATTTTCTGGTTTAAAATGTGAAATCTATATAAAAATAAACTTGACTTATTAACGCTTTAAACTAGAACAAAAGGAATATACAATATTTTATTTAGCTGACAGCAATGTATCTGTAAAATGTGTTAGTCGAGCTTGACACATCTCTGATTCAACACTGCTGAGGTAGAATTATTTTTTAAGTGCATATAAATATCTATCTTATTTCATCCTCATAACTCCCTTACGAAGGCATCTTTTGTAATTTTGGGTTTTTTTTCACATTTCAATGAAAAATTTGTTTCTGTAGAGGCTAGTAACATAATAATAATAATAGTAATAATAGTAATTATAGTAATAATAGTAAGTAATAGTAATAGTAATAGTAATAGTAATAATAATAATAATAATAATAATAATAATAATAATAATAATAATATAATAATAATAATAATAATAATAATAATATAATAATTATTAAAGTAATCTCTTCCCTTAGGATATTTACCAATATGGTTCCTATCAGTTATTTTCCATATTTGTTCGTTTGTAAGAACTTGTGGGTGTGACAGGTAATTTACTAACTTCATCTCATCAGTTCAACTTCTTTGCTGAAGCTCTCCCAGAAACTGTCAGCAAGTGCTGTTACATGGACCTGTTTTGTCCTGGCCTGGGAGAATTCCTCAAGGGACAGGTCTCAAGGTGTCTACCTCTTCAAAGTCTCAAAGTGCCTGGGAGGCCAGGCAATGTTATTCCTGCTCTTCAGCTGAAGATGACAAGAAATACAGAGTGTGCCTCCTAAAATATGAAGTCCCTGGCTTTTTCCTTCTTCTCCTTTGTCCCCTGCATGCAATAAATCCAGGGGCCAGATGGTGGCCATCACTTTTTACTCTAGATCATGAGCAATTCCTTTCTTTATCATATTCGGACTGATTTCCTGGGAATGTAGGTTCTTTATGCATCTGATCATGAACAGAATTTTCATAATGACATACCACAAGTCTTGTAGAATAATAGCTACTTAGCAGGGGAATTGAGAAGGTCACTTCCATGCGTTGATTTGGCCTTTATTCCAGTGGCACAAGTACTTGCTTTTTCTTTTCCCTTCTATTTTTTTTTTCTCCTGATATGTCTTTTGATTGAGATGTCAGCATGATCTTTTCCAGTGTATTTCTGGCTCTGTTGCTGTGTAGCTGAATGTGAGTACTTACCCCTTGCAGTTCTCCAGTCCATCTCCACACAAGAGCAAAAACTCAAGAGCAAAGGACAGGATTAGCAGACTGAAAATCTTCCCCAAAAAAGTGCTTTCATAAGCCTTTCAGCATAGTTCACCTCTTTTGTTATCTGTTTTACTGCACTACGCATGCAATGTACTAAAGCACAAGTGCACAAGAAAAGGGAACTCTTGGCTCTATAACATTATAACACCAAATGGCTGCATTCTTGAAATTTTTACTAAAGAGATGATAGATTAGAAGAAAGACTGTGTGCAAACAAATATCAGGGTTCCAGTATGGATTACTATGTACGTCCCATCTACCATGTCTGTGCCACTAATACTTATATTACATGATATTATGATAATGTGATGTTGGGAAAGTAGTAATATTGAGACTTTAACACTGATTGCTCAGAGCTCTTAGGAAATTCAGGTGGAATAATTCATTTTGTGAGACATATAAAAATCTCAAATGTTTGTTCTTCTTTTTTGGTTTCTCTTTTTTTCACCACAAACTTTCTGACTATGTGTTTAATACCAGTACAAGAATTAGGTGCAGATAGCCCAAAGACATAATCCAATGACCAAAGAATTTAGGAAATTTTTAGCTTCCTTTGTAAATTATAAAGAAATGAACATTTGAAATACTCAGCATGTTCATTAAACTGTATGAGATCTACCAAATGCTACATAAAAATAATAAAAATAGATGGCTCTTATTTGTAAGGCTTTCCCAGATGAAAACTCAGTTGTGTAATCAACATGGCTGTGACGTACATAACTTAATACTGGGAATGGTCAGTTGTACCTTGCCCTTTGATCACCTTACTTAATAAAGTTGCACTTGAAATGGATTCATATACTCAGAATCACAAGGGATTCCACATACAAACAAACCAAAAAAAAAAAAAATCAACCAAAGAAAGCTTTTAAAGAAGTTGAGCTAGAAAAATAAATGAAAAAATGTGTAGGTTTTTTTTTTTTTTTTTTAATATTCTCTTTTACTGACACTTATATTGCCAAATCTGCAGTACTCAGCGTGGATTAGTACATAGGCCTAAGTACTGAGAAATCAGTTTTAGTTGTTGGTGATTTTCACAGCAAATGAGAAACAGAGAAGAAATTAGTGTCTCTATAAAAGCAAAACAGTGCTACGTTTCATTTACAGAATAGCAACTGGAGGTTTTTTCCTTCTCCAAGAGTTTCTAAATAGCTGAATTTATTCTTGTAATGTACTGTGTAAGTTCGTCACTCTTGCAATCCACACAACTTCTTTGACTAACAAATTTCAGTGAACCTTTTTTCCTTTTTTTAGTCTTTACTGGGGTTAAATATGACAAACTGTCAATATTAATATTTCTAGAAGAATGTAGAATTGCAAAATATATGCCAAGTTTCTTCAGATCTGAGTTAAAAACCTTGGGTTTACACCAGTCTCATTGTATTGAAATACATGGAGTTACTTTTATACTGTATTTATACTGTTGTGAAGAAATCTGCAACTGTAACAGCTTAAATGATAAAACTTACCACAGAAAAACAATTACATTTGGTTATTAGAGATTTAATTAATTAATGACATACCTATGTGAAATTTACATCAGTGTGAATAGGCCTGTTGAACCTGGCATTTTTGTTTTTCTATTAGCAACATTGGTTTTCAGCTAATTGAAGCAGCAAACTGAGGTGTTCCTGTATCTAACTGGTAGTTCTAAAAGCCCCTAGAGGTACCATGTAGTAATTGCTAGTGTAGTGATGGTTAATGTAGAAAATGTTAGTTTAAATTAATTTCAGAGGTAGCAATAAGATATGCCATGTCTTCCCAGCTGTTCAGATGTTAATCCATATCTAAGTGGCAGTAATGAATTGAGACAGTAATAGCATCAATATCTGCAGCAAAACCTATGAAACACTTTTTCTCTTATTCCCAAATCATCAGTGCAATATTGGATCCTAAAACATTAATGAACAATGATTTTCTGCATCATCTTTGTGGTCCTCTGCAAACCTCAAATGGACTTTTCTTCCCTAGCCATAATAATTTTATTGTCAATGTAGAATGCAATATGGAGGGAAAGCCATTAGAAGGTCTCAGTTCTGGACTACACAAATGCTTTCCAAATCTCTTTAAATTTTCAGTAGTTTGTGCATGGAAAGCAGGCATTTTAGAAGAACCAAATAAGAAGCAGTCAACTTTACTGCAACGTTAATATATTTACTGACATAAATACTAAACTATTTAGAAGGCTGGCATGCCCTCCATTTATCAAATGTAAGGTAATTACGGCCTTTAAAATTTTTAGCACTCTGCTGTGCATAAATTTAGACAAAGTGGGTTATTTCTGTTCTTACTAGGAAAAAAATAACTAGCAGAGGTTAAATTTATCCCTTGAACTCTAAGTGAAACAAATATTGTCCATGACTTTTTGTGATGTTGATTGCCCTGCTGGGTCAGTTTTCTATGAATTCTTTAAACAAAATCAAGTTCAAATATACTTGTTAAACAGCAAGCCTTCACCTTGAACGTATTTTCATAGAAACACGAAACAAATTCTCAGGGCAGTTCACCTATCCACGTGCACTACAGACCTTTTTGAAGCGTGAGTGTGCATGGACTACATGCTGATGAAAGTTCAAGCTGACTACAAAAGAGTATGGGAGAAGTGCTGCACTGAGTGCCACTTTTCATCCTGTCTTCAAGGACCTAGTAAGATCAGCCAGTGAAGAAGGCATTTAGGCCTGTACTAGCTGAAACTCCAGTGCTAATCCTATTACACAGTGGAATTTTCTCTCATGGTACCAATATTTTGGGGGTCTTAGATGTTAAAGAAAGCATTATCCTTTGAGATGGTGGGTGTTTGGATGGTCCCCACTGTGGCTGAAAAAGGCATATTTTGAAGGAGTTCACCTCTGGTGCTCTGGAGCTGTATTTGATACCTGTTGCATTTAATAAGGATTATAAGGATACGTTAAGGACATAGCTACAACATTTGCTGGCCTGATGATACCCTAATCACTAATGATACTTCAGCAGTCATGCAGGACTGCTTTTCCAGGTTAAAATCATAAATATCTGATACGGACTTTAATGATTTCACAGCTGGCTGTTTCTAAATCTTCTCTTAGCAATCCAAAGGGCAAAAGCTGTATCTTAAATTGTTCTATTGTCTGTGGCAGTGGAAAGAAGGCAAGTGAGAAGGTATTCAAAGAAAAACTCAAAGAAAGAGTATGCAGAAGATGCTGCGAACCATTTTGCCAAATAATTCACAACATACATTGAACTATTTTTCTCACTGGTATGTAGAGATATTGAAATGTTACGGGGTTGGAGAACAGTGTGCTCAGAAGTTTGACTCTTTGATATGCAATTTCATGTGCATTTACTGTGTTTTTTTCTTTCTCTCCTTAATTACTACTGTTAGACCTATGCAAGCAGACCAAGGTTCCAAAATAACATATTTTTTTTCTTTAGTTTAATAAATTTTTCTTCTCAGCATAAACTATTTTTCTCTTAATCTGAAATACATTTTGATTGAAACATCAGAGCACTGTAATGTCTAAAACTAATATTAGTAATGTTTTGGGGTTTTTTTAAATGACATACTCTGGAGTTCTATGTTTGCCTAAATCGTATGGGGCTTAGAAGTAGTTTATGTGTGTTTTAGACAAATATTAACGCAGAGCTTTTTTAGTGGTGTCTCTACATTGACATTTTTAATGGTGTGCACAGAACTTTATGTCAGGATCACAGAATTGCTCACACGTCACAAAACCTGAGGTCCTGCAAAGGCAACAGGTCACAATATTCATCCAAACCGTATGAATGTGCCACAGAGGGGGCACTGTTTGTGTGAAACAACGAGGTCACAGTCAAGATACCACCTTCCCAAAGTGGTTTGTTTAGAAGTGGAGTTAAGAAGTGTGACTACAGTCCTGAGCCTGATTGCTTCTAGATAGATTTGTTCAAAAAGAAGGACAAACAGGACAAGCTTTCATAGGTGCAAACTGGACAGGTGGGTTTAGTATGGACTTGTTTCTTGAGAAGAACGACAGCCACTGGTTCTGATCAGAGTGTGGAAGATGGTTACAGGGTATAGAAAAAGGAGAGCAATTGCATCTGGACAACAAAAATGTTGTTCTGGAGGTGAAGAGGAGACAATTGGATTTGGGGATTTCTAACTTTGTAGTTTACTTGGTTAATTACAAATTACTACAAACAACTTTTATTTCTACATGTGGTTCCAGCACAAACATACACTCTAATTAATGAAGAGATTCAGGTTTGTTTTGGTACCTGGAATCGGGATCATATCCATTTCACAAAGATAGTATTTTCCTGAAATATCATCTTCTTCTTCCAGGTCCTCTGATTAAGGTGTCAGTCTGGAATCCAGGCTAGTAGAAATCTGATTTCTGCCCTAATTTTGGAAGGGCACCAAAGAAATCTTCTGAAAAAAGCAGGAGGGGTTTGAGAATAAAAAAAGAAATCACATAATTCTTTTGCAAACCTTAGGTAAAATTAGTTATTGCTCAATAAACATGAGAATTGATGAAAACTCTATTAGTGCTTCTTTAAATAGAAGTGATAAATAACTTTCTTCTCCAAATGAAACTATTCACTGATGCCAAACATTTCTCTACTATAATAGAGGGCAAGTTAAATGCAGCCCTTGAAACCTTTGTTTGGGAATTGTGAGAGTAGCTTTCAAAGTCTGATGACTAATGTTTCTGTTAATCTAAAAACGTTAGAGACATTCCATGGTGTTTTCCCAAGTGAAGTTGTGTTTCAGTGGTTTTCTGGGGTCCCAGGATGAGGGAAGAGACGAGACAGTAGACTCCATGCATCAGAAGGCTTGATTTATTATGATATGATATACAAGATATAAAAACTATACTAAAAGAATAAAGAGAAGGATTTCACTACCAAGGCTATCCTAAGAATAAAAAAGAATGTGTAAACTGAAGTCTTCTCAGCCCGAGACAGGCCAAACAGGTGAATTGTGATAGGCTCTTAATTGCAAACAGTCTGACGGGGCCAATCACAGATTTCTCCCCGTTGCATTCCACAGCAGCAGATAAGAATTGTTCACAGTCCGTTCCTGAGGCTTCTCAGCTCTCAGGAGAGGAAAATTCCTAAGTAAAGGATTTTTCATAAACTATGTCGGTGACAAAGTTGCATAAAATTAATAACCTAGAGCACTTAGAGGTAACTTACTGTGTGTATAAAATACTGAATTAAATAAGAATGTAATACTAATAACACTCTGAGAGAGAACTGGTAAAAATAGCAATTAACTGATGTTTGTGAATTTTTGACATTCTTGTGTGAAAGATGCTATACACAGCAAGTGGCAAACATGATTATTATCATTAGTGATATCCTCCTGACTCAAATTAGATGATTGAAGGTCAAGCCCTTGAACAGTTCTGCACAGGACAAACTGTTCATCACTGAATCTCCTAAAATTTCCATTCTATTAGCATGTTAAGTGAATTAGGGGAACAGCTACGTACTGCATTTTCTTACTGACTTGGATGTTTTTCTCCAAGATAATTGCTGCGAAACCTGCTTTTGGATTTGTTTTGCATTCATTTACCTCAAAATTGCTTGCTTTGAAGAACTTTTTAGGTTCTTCTCTGGAAACAAAACAAGTGATGGATGATCCTTTTTTATTGTTGTCTGTGCCACCACTCAGAAATATACCTCACGTTTGCACCTTTACTGTAGTCTTAGTTTGGAGACAGGCTCACTGGCTGTATGATGTTTCTGTAAGATTTTTTGCAGTAAGTTGCAAAGCCCACAGAAATTGACAAAGAAGCCTAACACATGATTACCACGTTTTTGCTTGGGTCCCAGCTAGGATTTTGTGTCTTCTATCTGTATCAGGTGATAATTGAGGATTGTGAATCATGTTCACAAAGTGATAAATCCTTTAAAAAATGAGTTGTGCCTTTAGTCATATGCTCTTACACAAATCCTATATATTCAATTTTATGATAAATTTTCTTGGCATAGAGACATAGTCTTCTTGTTTCCTAGCATACTTTGAAGAACAGCTTCACTTGAGGAATTGCTCAGGAAGGAATGAAAATACTTTTGTTTCAGCTTTTGCACAAAGCCTGTGCTCCCCTGGGAGGTTTAGGATTGGCAGCCAAGATGATGGGCTTTTTCTGATATCCAGTATTTGAAGAAGGTATGCAACCTCCTACAGAAATGTGCTTTCATATTAAAACACAAGATTAACACTTATGTATGTGCATGTGCATACACATCTTAAACATATCTGAGAATAAGGTTATCAACAGTACTGTCTTCAAAGTGAAACACAAAACTGCATTAGGCAGAGGATAGAAATTACTATTACAATGGCATAATACAGTGGTCCCACTGTCCTGGTTTCATTTGGGATAGAGTTCATTTTCTTTCTATTAGCAGGTACAGATCCAAGTTTTGGGTTTAGAGTGAGAATAACATTGGTAACCCAGCGATGGCTCAGTTGCTGCTGAGAGTGCTTAAACTAAGTCAAGGATGTTTTGTTTTGCATGCTGCCCTGCCAGAAAGGTGACTTTGGGGCATAAGATGCAAGGGGACATAGCAGGACAGCTGATCCCAACGGCCCACAGGGATATTCTATGACATATGGCCTCATGCTGAGCATGTAAATTAGGGGAAAAGCTGTTCAGGAAGTGCCTGAGCATCTAGTGGTTAGTAGTTAGCTTTTTTTTTTTTTTTTTTTTTAAATCATCATGACTAACATGACTATTTTTGTCATGATTAAGATTAGTATTATTATTTGTACTATTGCTTTTACAATACCTATTACTTTAAGTTCAATTATTAAACTCTTCTAGTCTCCATCCATGAGTTATATGGGGATAACACACCATGACTTTTGTCAAGGTCTTCAAGGTTGCAATGAGCAAAGAACTATACTTTTTAACACATATAGTTTCAGACCAAAACAATTTTTTTCCTCTGTGTGCATCTTGTACTAGTGGCATTTAAAACTATTTCATTTTCAACACAACTCAGAGTTGGTACACTAGTTACAGTCTGTGTTCTTTATTCGGTGAGAACCAACAGGAAAGCAGAACTATCAAAGGGAATGGGTTTATCTGAATGTGTCATACTTTACTGAAACTGCTTATCTGTGCAGAGGCGGCTGGGTTTGTCTCTGCAGATAAAGCTGGTAAGACATGATGTTGTCTGGTGTTCTCTTCCCTTCAATCTTACTGAAGTGGAGAAGTCTTGTTGTGTCAGCATGTTATTTCTTCACTGTGCAGTGAACCTTCGCTCCAGGTTCACTGGTGTACCTCCATGCTGTTTACAGGAGTTGTGTGCAGGTTCAGGCCAGCCCTCTTTGTGTAGAATTTTGAATTTTTATTTTAGTTCTAATTTTAATATTATTAGTCTGATGGTATCTGTATGCATATTGAGGTAGAATTATCAAGTCTTTTTTCTCTTTTTCCGTTTTTTGTGATTTGTTTCCTTATGTTTGTGAAAATATGTACATACATGCATATGTAAATACATATTCTTATCAGTTTCTCATTCTTTATTGAAGAAAAAGCTTATTTTATGGTCAAATCAATTAGGAATTTCTTCATATGAAATTGTTGTCTGACTGACTTCAACATAAAAGATATTACAGTAATGTTCCTCAACTACATATGTTTCCATATGAAGGAGTATTATGAATTTAATTATTATTTTCAGGAAATATATTCTGCAGTTACTTCCTGATAATAATAAAAGTTATTTACTTCCTCTACTAATTATAAAAGCAAATTTATCTAAGTTTTAAGAGAGGGTTGAGATCAGTCCTTGTCTCCTTCCTGTATTAGATTCTTTTAACTCCCTCAACACGAGAAGTTCTGCTGCTTCTCTTTGTAGTTCTTCACCTTCTGTGATAAAAATAGGGGGCTTCTGTGTGTTTGCTCAGCTGAAGTTTCTGTTTTCTTGTCTGACCATTGTCTCAAGAATCCTTAGTACAGCAGTGATAGCTTAGATAAGGTGTCTTGGTTATCCAAATATGACACAGAAACTGATTTCAAAACCTGAGTGAAGTTTTTCTGGCATGTCCTATGGAGTTCAGAGAAACAGTACACAGAGTAAAGGACCTCATTGGAACAGTAAACAGTACTCACAGAAGTAGGTGAGTTAAGATCCTCCACTGTGCCAAATCCAAGCCCTTCCAAACTCACCTCTACCAGAGGTAACTAGCACTGGAAGAAAAGGCTATTTTATTCTCCATATCTTTATTCATTGTTTTCTCAGATAGACTTGTAACAGTGGATGTGTAAGATGGATATTGCTGTTCTGTAAATAGAAATTAATTTCAGTCATTTTACTCAAGTTGCTTGGATGCGGGCAACTTGCATTCAATTCCTGCTGCTTTAACTATGTGACTCTCTATTTCTGTACTATATAATCACTCTGTATTCAGAGCCATGTAGGTTGCAAATGACGTGTCTACCGGTTTAGGTTTGCAATAATTTTACCTGCCACAGCTTTCTTTTTTCTTTTTTTTTTTTTTCCTAGAGGCATGAGGACGTTAGAGGGATCAACTGACACTGATTTTGTATATCTAAAGAGAAAATTAATCCACATTGAGCATTACTCCAACAACATGACCGTGCTTATCTATGATTTTATTTGCAATCTGTCCTTTCTTCTTCTCATCTAAGAAGTGATGTTTAAAAAGAGGAAATCTACATGTTATAGGATTTATACATTTTAATGGGTACTTCTCTAAAAAGCAAAAAATCAAGCAAGCATAGAAGTATTTCCCAGAACAGATTTTTTGTCTCCATTTCTTTCATTAATCTGCATTGACTTATGGTGTCACTGAGGTCTTGGAGAAAGAAATTATGTCTTATGACAGAACAGAGCAGAGAGATTATATGATTCATTCTCTGTGCTAATACAAACAGTTCTTTTCCAGGGCATCAGGTTCAGCAAGGAGGTGTAAGAGTCATTTAAAGTCAAGCAGCAGGGGAACTGTGTGTGTAATACCTGACATTACTTCTATGCTGTCAGTCAGTGTAGCCTGCTATACAGAGGCAACAAAGTTGAGATGAGAAGGACCCTGATGCTGTCTCGAATGGGCATGGAGACTAAGCCCTGGTTTTTCCTACTTCATATCAGGAAATGCATTATTTTTATAACAGAGAAGCATTTATGTCTGCTTTATCCACTTGGTCCGACTTTATGTAGAGAGTCAAACTCGTTCTACACAGACTCTAGAAGTGGGCTGGATAGAAGTAAATTAAAAACTTCTTCTTGTCAAAATGTGATAGATGACAAAGACTACCAGCAGGGCTCTGTGCAATAGTCCTCTACAGGTTTGTAGACCAGTACAAACTAATTCTTCTGCTAAGTAATGTACTGCATGCAGTGCCTGTGCCCACATAAATTTCACACACCGCTTTAGATAATACCTTTTTAACTATTTGGAGTAATTTAAAATTTTTGTTTTCCCATAAAGATTAAATGTATCATATATATTGGTCAGCATCCAGGATTTAGAAAAATCTGTATAGCTAATTCATGCATTATATTTTAGAGACCCTTTTTGAAATTATCAGGAGGTATTACTTTGGAACTCTTTATCTATTCCTTGTAACCTTTGTATTATATGAAAGCAGTACAGAATAATCCAATCTGGTCATATGGAAGCTGTCCCTGTTACTAATTTATATGTTTTACAGATTAGCCCAATGTTCTTTGGGAATGCTTCATGTCATTTCAGTAAATTCAGAACATTACAAAATCATGCAGAGAAGGAAAACACAGCTAAATTTTTCAATTATAATGATCAGTCATTTGTTAGGACTACTAAAATTGTCTCACTTTTAATTTAGTGGATAAAATAGCTACTTGAGGAGTAGTTTATATATTTGAGAGGAGTTTGTTTAATTTCCTTAAAAAAATTTAAAAAAAGGGAAGGAACTTCATAAATCATTAGCTCCAGGAACCTATTCATCATATTTGATTGAGTGTTATTGGCAATTATATATTGTGTTATACTGCAATTTGATCTCAGGCAGCACATACAAAGATAGTAAAAAAAAAATTGATGCTGTGCTCAGGTAAATCATTACTCTCATTAGATGTTTTTAGTATTACACAAATACATAACTTCTACTGTTCTGTGTGCTCCAAAACACATAAATAATCATGATACAGAAATTTTCAATTTAATAAAAGAAAACTGGGAACAATAAGTATGTTCCCTTTGTTTTGTCTTACAGTCTTTATCAAATCAGCTCAGGCAATGCATTTTTGTTTAAAGGACATCTTCAATGAAGATCATCACTTTATAGTAATTTTTTATTGATTCCTCATTGTCACTGTATGTGAAATTTTTTACAGATTTTAAGTCCTCAGGAAAGAAAAATATTAGACATTGCTTTTTTGGAATTTCTTAGCTAGAACATGCTGCTTGATCATGTACTCAGTATGGGGGAAATACGTCTTTTTTCTTTAAGAATTAGAAGTCTAAGAATTTTTGTCAAGATTATCACCATAACAATTAAGCAGTGCAGACTACTGAAGTCAACATTTTTGTTTGTTTATTTGTTTGTTTGTTTGTTTTTGCCAAACTTAAGAGACTTCAGAGGTTTGGATCAAAGTCCCTGGGCCATGAGATGATGTCCCTCCCAGCAGAAACCGTAACACTGTCACCTTCCAATTGCTGGTTTCAACCTGCAGAGTCATCTGAGATGTGTCAAAGTCCCTTTGAGCCTGTGGGTGAGCACAGAGACCTCTGCATGTGCTCTCCCAAGAAAAAATCCTTATAAAAAGTTGTTCAAGGATATGTTAGTCTTTTCCTGAAGGTATTCTTCAGCAGGGACACCACTATAGTGGTAAAAACAGCCCTGAATATGATTTGTTAAACTGACTAGAATATAAATGCATCATATTTTCTGTATGAAAATGCGTGTATTTTTACTTAGTTCTTATTTTTATAAAGAGAGTATGAAATTTTTAATCTAATCTGAAATTGAAAGAAAAAAATTAATACATGCTATAAGTGCATGTTCACTAGTAAAAAATTTGGTTGTAGCAAGTTTCAAGAATTATATAAAAGCAATATGGAAAGTTATTTTGTAATATCATTTTAGTTTTAAAGCCATGCTTCTTTTATGCTACCAAGTTTGGGTTCTTTTTAATTTATGTGTCACAGTAATAACAAAGTCTTAAATTCATCAGTTCCAAATCTTCAGCAAAAAGTTGTTTCTCAGTAGATCCTAACAGAATTTTATACTTAATTTTTCTTATCATTACAAGTACCTTAGCAACTGTTCCCTACAATATCACTTTCTAAGTGGCTGAAATTACTGAAATATCTTTAGTGTCGCAGTCTGTAAAAGAAAGAGAATACTGAACATCATACTCATGTTAGCTGTGCGCTGCACAAGAGCTAAGAACTTTAGGACACTGCCTAAAACCCAATCAGGGGCTAGCAAGGAGGAGCATGGAATGGGTTCACATTAGCCTAACACCAATGAAGAAGAGGAAAGAAGGAGTCAATACATATTTGGCAAATGGGTGAAGGGAAGCAGCATAATTGACACAGAGCTTTCTGGCTAAAGGGGTGTAGCAAACCATAGCTGACAAGCTGCAGGGGCTGGGTTTAGAGGACTGACAGTGGAGAGTTTGGAAACATGGGAGCGGTGGAGGAGTTTGACATGGGGTTTGACATAAGGAAAGGTGGGAAAATATGGCGTAAACAAATTGGGAAACTTAACGGGGGGTATGGAACAAACATTTTCTAACGTAGGAAAATCTAACATATTATGAATTAAACCATTAAAACCCAAACGCAAGCCACAACATTAGTTGTTTTCCTGCTGAGACATACTTAATATTTCAAACATAATGTACTTCTTAAAATGTAAAATTTAAAAAGTTTGCTCCAATCTCTAATTCCCCATGAATTCCCCATGGTAATATTTTTTAAAGTTATAACAAATAGCAAAATTTCTGTAGATTCACAAAGAAAATGGCTATATTGGTAAGCACATTTCCCAAGAAGTCTTAAACAAAAATGAGCAATTAACCATTCACTTATTGAATTTAACTTCCTACTCTATCATAAATGTGATATAAACACAATTCAGAGGATTATTTCATTCCAGTAGACAATGAAGCTGTACTGACTAGTCACACACAATTTTTGGCTCATACAAATTAGTAAGCAGAGTGCTTGCTCATGACTCCATTAAAATTCATGAATCTAGATAAATAGCAAACTGCTGAATAGGCATAAAATAAGTATCCAGAATATTAATTTAGGTCAGATTAGGGGAAGTCATGCATACTTATCATCCTGGTTTTACTTGCCCCTTACAACCAGTGCAGGTTTATGGCTCCCTAAAAGGCTGCTTTTAGAAAGCAAATAGGGACAACTCTTCATGCATTTAATTTTTGACTTTTCAGACAGCAAAAAGTCTCCAGATTTCCAGTTTTGCCTGGGCTGCTATTAAATTCAAACAAGGTCTCTAATCTTGAATGTGGTTTTGAACAGGTTGTCAAAATAAAAAAATCTGATTTATCATAAGGGTCATCATAATGAAGAAAATTTAACAGTTTTTGGAGTTAACTACTTGTGAAATACAAGTATATCTGATATGGAAGATGTTCTAAGAATAGTGTCACAATCGAAAACATTAACATGTTAGGCCATTATCTCAGAGGAGCTTTAGTTAGATTGAAGTAATAGAAGCAGGAATTTTTACAAATACTGCTTGTATGCAATGTATGAAATCAAGGGACCAAATAATTCAGTGTAAAATTTCTTCAAATTAGCATTTGTTTCAGAAAAAGTTGTAGCACATCCCCTTTGTAATGTTAATAATTAGTGGAACATTTCTATGCTCAGCAGTTTGCAGCAACAGCAGCAGTAGTAACAGTAGCAGCAGTAGCATTTTTGTACTTATGCTTTAACCTTTAATTTTTCTTCTCTACTTTCTCCTCTCAAGCTCAGTTCTTCATTGATTTGGTAAGTTTTTGACCCTGGCAGTCCTCTTTGCAATGAGTGCTGTGTATGACTTGAGTGTCACTGAGAATAAAGTAATTGGCTATTTTTAAATAGGGACGATATTGTCTGGCTGCATTCAAGATTTATGATTATTGAATGAGGAAGTGAAACTGAGCCTCCTTTTACATACTACTATTTGATTGTCCTGAACAACTTATACTTCCTTTCTAGTTCAATTTTCCCAAAGGTCAATTCTCACTGACATTTATCTTCTACGGCGTTTTTTTCTGTGTCTCTAAGCAGGAAACATCTGTTTCCTGCTGTCAGAATTTCCTCATTTCTAATACATTCTAATATGCCTTTTCTATGATGCAGCAGCCAAACCTGGTGTTGAATGCTTGTGGGATAAGATGTTATTAATTTCCTTAGCCACTTGGAATAGGTAATCACCTCCATCACTCCTCAATTTTATATTCTATCACTTGGTTTCCCTTGCCACTGTCCTTTCACAAGTATGCACCTAAATTAATCAGTAAACATATTTCTAATTTTCAGCATGGACACTCCGTATTTTAACTGCCAGCATTTTCTCAGGATGAAAACTAACAATTAGCTTGAGAAAACCAGGAAACGTTACATAATAATAATTATATGAACCTTATGTTTGATCATTAATACTATTTCAACAGTCTGAATCCCTTTGTTGTACTCAGAGCTGAGTTTAAGTCCCTATCAAAAAACTTTTGGGAGACCAAATATATTACCAGCTTATTCCTGAATGAATTTTCCCATTGCACAGAATTCCAGAGGACAGGTAAAGATGCCTCCTTCCTTCTTGGAAAAGCCTTTCTGATTAGACCTTATCTCAATTGACTGTTTGCATCTTTACAACTTAGCATCACTCTTTGTGCTTAGTTCAGCCTTTTGCAGCTCTGCCCAGTATATTTCTATGAGTTTAGTTGAGTGAATTTAGCCCTCTGTGCTGAAGAGTGAGGTTGTGCCTGTAAGTATGAAACGGAGCCAAAGGGCTCAGCCACACTCTGTGACTGTGATGCACTGTTACATCACACAGCCCATGATATTCTTTTCAGATGTCTTTCTTAGAGGAAAGAAGCTTTTCAAAATTCAGGTGATGTGAGGATCTTCTTTATTTTTTGTGCTGTGGTGGGTGTAATAGTTTTGGACTAAATGGCTTGGCTTCCTGAAGCATCTATATGTGTCCAGATATGCTTCATGTTTGGATTAAAATGATGGATGGTAATGTACACTTCATTTCTAGTAGTCCCAGAATTCCACAATAAAAAACCTTGCCAAGGCCCTTAATTTGAGGTGACGCATATATAGTGCTACTTGGCATTGCTGTGGTTGTTCTAGCAAACAGGGAACCTTTGATGTAAATGTGATGTGCCTCCTCATGTCATTGAATGGACTGGGCCCTGGGCTGTGTATAAGGAATAACCTGTTTTTTCTGTCGAAAGAACAGAACTGCTGAAAAGAGGGTATCTGAGCTATGCTTCATGCCTGGTTTTCTCAACATTGCAGGGTTGTGACCCCTTATATTTTAGTATATTTCCCTATATTTCAAAACTAGGAATATGCACATAAGATACCACAACTCATCTTCTCTTACCCAGCAGATGTAGTCCATAAGAAATATCCCTTAGAAATTCCCCGTGAAATATTTCTCCATATTAATTAACACAGAAAGGGGTATAGGCAATAACTCTCCATGCTCTAGTAATTCCCAGCTGCTGGAAATAAGGATACAGTCAAAATTTAGTGCAGCCTCAGGGCTGTGCTGCCATATGATAAAAGCTGAATTGGCCTTTTGGCAACTATTAAAATAAGATGATGAGATGCCACAGAGGCACTTTTGTCCCCTGTTCTGAGTTACTCATTTCTAGGGATATGCCCTTTTCCTGTGACCTAAGCATGGAACATATGGAATTTGTGCTGAGAGATGCAGCTAATTTTCATTCTTTTTACTTGAATCTTGGCCAGGTATCAAAGGAGTCTCCTGTCAGCTTCTTCATATGTATGGCCTTCTCATCCTCAGTCTAACCTCAGGCTCAGCCCCTCAGCTAAAAACATGTGAAGCATGTAAGAGGAAACTGTCTTATCTGAACCAGCCTGAAGAGCTCTCCTACCTGCTCAATAAAGCTCACCAAATGCAGCCATATGACAATTTTTATAAAGACATGGCAAGTTAATACTACATAAGAACTTCCTCGCAGGAATTGCTTCTTCTTCCATCATTTTCAGAACTGTTCTCTTTCCTGACCTATATTTTAAGCATCTGTCATTTTAAGAGGGTTATGTTTGTCGGAATCCACAAAATCAGAGGGTTTTGGGAAAGCTGCAAAAGACAGGCCTCAGAGACAGCAGAACTGTGATTAGAGCTAAGCAGTAGCCATGACATAGGTCAGCAGAAAAATTATTTAAAAAGTAGAAAAGCAAGGACAAATAGAACAATGATCTGTGTATTAACGCTTGTCTAGGATAACTTCCTAAGCTGCAGAAAAGTTTATCTAGCAAGATATTAGGAAGTTTGAAGCTTAGTAATGGAGCTCTGTGCATTGTGTTTTAAGGCTTACAAGCAGGCATTGTATTCGAAATAAGCAAGCATTGTTTTAACTAAAGGTACGTGTGCTTATAGTGGTTGGATGGAACCACAATATGCTTTTGCTTTGCGTGATTGGTCAAAAAAGTTATAAATTAAGTTGTAACATTAAGTTCTTTGTCTGCTGCTTGGGATGTGAGCTGCTGGCATCTTCCCATTGTCACAGCCATGTAATGAGACTGATGCTGAAAAATAAAACAGCTCAAGGTACGTTCCACAGCAGTCCCGTCCCATTCGTGATTTGTACATAGCCCCTGGCCGGCGATAATGTTGAGTATTTTTACATAGAAATATAATTTTTTTCCACCATTTGTGCAGATTAAAATGTATTTACAGTGTGCTGATAAAACAAAATCTGTCTTTGCAAACCATTATGCACAGAAGGAGTAGCTTTCAAAGTTTATGGCTATTGGCTGTGAAGGTGTGCCTGCATCTATTTGCTCCTTCTGCTTTGAAATCCCTTTTGTTAGGTAAAACACAGATTTAGTGTTCTGGATGCACTTAAGAGTTTACTCTCCCATCTGCAGTCATGTTTATCTCCTTAATCTTAGTAGGAGCTAAGTGAATTCAGGTGAAGTGAGAAGATGGTGACTGCCTCGAGAGTAATTTTTTGTAAAAAATAGAAAGATATTTTCCTAGAAGTTAAAATACAGTATTTAAATATTTTTAAAGACCCTGTTTTCAGATAGAGGTGGTTGTATTGGACAAGACCATGACTTGTTTTACAGAGGAGTTGCAAAGACGGCCTCTCTAACAGGTGTGAGAGCAAGAAGATTGGGCACCAGCTGCATGCTCAGAAAGACTGTCATTGCATAAAGAAATCTGCCTGGAGTAAAAGGATTTCTGCAGTTTGGTTCGTGTCCCCAGCTAAGGGCTCAGCCCTGAAGACTAAAATATGTTCCAGACACCTGGAAATACCTGAATATGCCTACAGCAGTTGACAATGAGTGAGGGTGCTGAATTAGGACTTCTCTTGACACCCAGGATTCCTGGACACATTCACCTATGGGAGTCCCAAAGCAGAAGAACCTAAAAGGAGAATTCCTTCATTAAAGTTCAACAGCTATGATGTGTATAAGATCACACAGGAGAAAAACAAGTGTGGAGATCAAATAAGTCTTCTGCATTATGATTGTGGACTCCTTGAAATTGCTGGTCCTAGTCAATAGATTGCACCTCAGATATTGTTATATATTCTGAAAACAGATTTTATGATATAGGCACCTGACTTTTTTTTTTCAGCCTAATGCCAGTTACATTATTTTTTGCTATTTATCATTATTTTCTCTCAGGCTATCAATGATAGCATCATTTTCATGATGCTATCATAGCTGTATAATTTTAAACAATAAAATAATAATAATAATATAATAATAATAATAATAATAATAATAATAATATAATAATAATAATAATAATAATAAGAATAATAATAATAATAATAATAATAATAAAAGAGCAGTATCAAGCCCTGTAGCAATCTGTTCAGGGAAGAACTGTAAAAGGCCACCCACAAAAAATATGCTAATGTAATTAAGTTTTATGAACACAGTATGTAAATTAAAATAGTGTCTGGGAAAAAGCTGTACTTTGATCAGAGATACTATAGATTGATCCTTAAAAGTTTTTAAAGGAAATTAAAACTATTTCAAAAGTTCACTGTTTACATAAGCATTAATATATTCAATAATATTGGATGCAGTGATGCAAATAAATTATTAAAGACACAGTCACCAATATTTGTGAGGGAATTGCAAGCATGCCATTTTGTTAGTAGTTTCTTAAAGGAAAATTTTGCCATTAAATACAAAATAAATTATTATGAATTTTAGGGAGGTTTAAAAACCTTATGAAGCACAGTTTATTTGATCACTGTGCCAAATACAAAACCACGTTCTCTTAATTAACAAACACTTTCCTGAACTAGAGGTAAATTTTGAGTCTAAGTAACAAAACCAGAGAATGACAGAACGGGCAATAAATGGGCTGTGCAGAAAATATCTGGTGTCACCTTTCTCCGTAGAAAAACTGCTTGGTACTCCTGAGATACACTCCCTGGAAGTGCCAGCCTGATTACCATTGGTTGCCTGGTAGGGTGACTCTCAGTGGAGATGTGATGAAGTCTGCTTAGAGAGAGCTAGTTGGGACCCTGCTACAAGTGGAGCTCCTGGAAGGGCTTGAAGACAAGTTGTCTATTAGTGATACTGCTGCTTTATGGAGGAGGGTAGGGGGGAATTAGAACTGTCCTAAATATACCAGATTAACCTTGTGTAATCAACTGACTTTTGAAAGCATGCTATTTTCAAATATTTTCCTGTTTTTGTTTTGCTGTGATTGTTTATTATGTGTTTTATGTGCCATTTCTTACCTAGAACATAGCTGACTGCATCTGGACTGGGGCCTTAGGGTCTTCACTCCTCTGTGTCTCAGATTGTGTTCTTAAATGTCTTTCCCTACTCCCTGCTATACGCAGGATGAATTTGCAGATAGTTGATCTGCTGTTGATCCTGCTTGAAAATTAAATTTTATTTTCCATTGTTGGCACAAGTAAGAATTTATTTGCCCAGAAACTTGGCAAGGAACAACTTGATAAATAGTCTGCAGTCTGATATTTCTTCTGCATTTTTTCTGGTGGTCTCTGGAAGGTGATAACCTGAAGAGTACAAAGCCTCTATCAAATGTCTCCAAATGTAGAAACCAATACTCACTTTCACCTGTTGGTGTTCTGGACTAGCAGTGGTGCTTCCCACTAGTACCATACTAGGAAAAATGCAAATGTAGCATCAGAGAAGTTGTCATAGGAGCAATAGCTGGAGGAAAGCCTTGAGTCACTACTTGTAAACGTTGCTTGACAGAAATTTAAGATGTAGAAGGAAGTATCAGAGTCAGGGTCTTTTGGTTGAGCCCATCCTCCAATAAACCCACTGTAGATCTGTACTGTATCTGTTTGTGTGACAGGGTAGGC
This sequence comes from Serinus canaria, assembly GCF_022539315.1. Lineage (NCBI taxonomy): Eukaryota > Metazoa > Chordata > Aves > Passeriformes > Fringillidae > Serinus > Serinus canaria. The sequence continues at coordinate 26,486,692 of NC_066343.1, forward strand.
AGTTCCATTTGCAGTGAATACACACCTGTATTTCCAGGTGATTCACTCAGACTCACAGAATGGGACTGTGTGTTCAGAGGTAAGACAGGAGCATAAAAACCCTTTCTGGTAGTAAATTCAGTAAAGCTTTTCATTCCTGCCAAGCTACATTTATTTTGGGGCTATGAGGACTATTTCATATTGAAAAGATGGTGGAACCCTCATAAAGGGGTGTGAACATTGAAATTTTTGATACATACTGTCTGAATAGAGCCATAGCCTTTTTCTTGCTCCCTGAAGAGCTGAAATTCCTTGCAGCTTTTTACATTTTAAAATACACAAAGAATTCTGAGTCCTGTGTGTAGTGAAAGAAATATGGAAGTTAAAGATACTAAGAAAGAAAGGACATGAGAGTGCAATGGCTTTTTTTTTTTTACCTGAATTGTGGATTCTGAAGACTTTTGTGTCCAAAACTCTCTCACAATTAGGTACCTGTTGCCACATACACATTGTGAAAGTAACTGAAATCAATACAATACCCTGAGAGCCATGGGGATAGTTTCTGTGGGGAGATGAGCAGATGCCATTTACTTCTGGTATTTTTAAGTCTGGGGAACAAGACTTTTAATAAGCAGGATCAAAAGTAGAAAACCATGCAACAAGCAGCCCTTCCCAGGAAGACAAAAACCCACCAAAAATCCCCCAAGAATATAACATACAAGGAAAACAAACCAGTATTTCATAGAATTGAAACTCAGACTTTAGCCTGTATTTAATGAAAGCTAGAATCTCATATTCTCTGAGAACAGTTTATAGACCCCCTAAACAGTCTTCTCTGCAGTGACTTCTGCTGGCCTGTGCTGAAGACAAGGAGAGTCCACTCCTGGTTCAGTGTGGTAACTTACCAGGCAGTTACAGAAAACTAATCACACATCACAGTTATGATTTATGTTTCCATTCTTCATAGCTAAATGCAATAAAAATAGAGTTCACATTTTGATCCTCCTTTCTCCATTGTAAACTTGATGAAGTATTGTCACCAATGAAAATATTTCTAAATTCTAATTGGTCAAACTGAGTATGGCAAACTTTGGCTGTGAACTTAAAAAAACCCCAAAAAGTAGGATAGAATGAGGCATGTTGCTTACAAAGCAGTATATTTTTATAACTTAGGCCTGTTTCCAGAGGTAATATACTGTTGTATTAGATCAATTTCTATGTATGCATGTTTCTTTTCTTTTTTGTAAATAAAAGGTGATTGTTAAGAAGTCAGATAACAACAAAAAAATCTTTATTTTTCTGCTAAGTATACGGTATTTGGTATATATAGTACATACTATACAGTACAAACTTTGGGATTTTTTTGCTCATAGCTGCAGGTGTACATGGATATGAATATAAAATATTTGAAAACTCCAGTCACTATTTTTTCATTGCATTTAACTTTTATTCTTCACAGACCTTTCTTCATGCAAGATTTCAGCTTCTTCTAGCTATGTCCTACCTTGAAATAAAATAAATGGAAAATATGTTCCTGATAAAAAATTGGAATTAATCTGTTATGCAGAGAACAATACATGTGGCACTTTACAAACCTGAAAGCCTTTAAGTTCAGTGTGTGACTAGGAATTCCACCAACATGACTATGGTTTTTATTGTTTAATTATTTTTTGACAAAACTGTTTACTTGCTAAAATTCAAAGCAACATTGATTCGTCAAAGAAGAATAATCCAAAACCAAAGCTCAGGAGTAAAAGTCGTATTTTAGAAGGAAAAGTATATTTTATCAACTTTTTAGACCTTGGGAATAATTTCCTTTGCTATACCTCTATGATTTTTTCCTCACAGTCATTGTCTTTTCAATTATACAGCTTTCAATGATAAGACACAGTCTGGTCTAGCTGGAAGACAGTTCTCAGGGGAAGTCCTGCTTACACCCAGTTCTTTAGGCAATAGCAAAATGTCTTCTCAGTGAATTGGAAGCACGCTTGAATAACATCTCCATTTATTAAGATGAACCTTAACACAAAATATCTCTACCTAAAAAATCTCATTACCTCACAAAAAGGCAAAATACACTAAAAAAGGAATTCCTAGTTACTATGAGCAGTCAGCACTGGGGACTGACCAGTCCTGGAAAGCTGTGTGAAATTACTTGGACCTTTCTCAACCCGATTTGTCCCCTGTGCAAAGAGAGTACATGGACTAGAATATGTTCATCAGCAGCCACTATCTTCCCTGTCCTTCCAGTAGGATTGACTGAAAATGGAAGTGAATTATTTGAATGCATCAGGCTGATAGCTGTGACATCTGAAGATCTTGATCAATGGGGGGGTTACAATCTCCAGAGCTGTGTCAAGGTAGGTACTCTCAGCCTGAGTTGTGGCTGGTAATGAGCATCACCTTACATTCTAAGAAGCTCAGCTTGCAATAAATGTCTTAATCCTTATGACCTGTGGCAATGTAAGTCAAAGTAGCAAAACATGTTGCTGGAGCCTCAGAGGACTAATTTTGTATTTTGTGCACAAAAGAGTACAGATTAAAAGCATTTGAATGCGTGCTCAAAGAACCCTAAGTGAAATTATGCTTTATCACCAGTCATAAGTAACATAACTTGAATCAGAGTATTTAAAGTTACATTACTGGGAGCCCACACTAAATCAACGGGTAAATTCAGACACTGAGCACATTTAAGAGGATCAGGGTTTTTTTATAAATATTCAGTGAGCTGAAAAACATGTTAACTTCATTCAATAAATTATTCATCATTGCTAGCTTTTTCACCTCTAAAGCTAAACAACCAGAAATTATTTTAAAACCCACACCTAAAAGCCAGGTCAGAAAAGCCTTTCCAAATAGAAACATTCAATCTTTTAAAATCAAACCAACCAACCAAACAGCTCCCAACCAGCAAACTAACAAAAAACCTCAACCTATATTATCAGCATTATTAGCATTCATTATTGCTGAATGGACTAATGTCCTAGAAATACTTCAAAAATAAGTGTGACTGTCTTTTTAGCTGGAGAGGAAGAGTTATATCTACTGTGACAGATTGCACATAAGAAGATCATTCAATGATTAGAGAGATGGTAGCAGATGTGATACTTTGCTTTTTCTTCTCTGCCATAAAACTTGGGTGGTAAGCACCATTAATGCAGTTGCTAAAGCATGTATCGTTGTATTCGATTTTAAAATAATGTGTGCAGCTAAGTAATTAAATGATATGACACAGATTTATTTAAAATGCCATTTAGTAGTGTAACATCCCAACTGAAAAACAGGGGAAAAAAAAGGAAAAGCTGAAAAAAGTTCATGGTGCAACCTACTAACATTTATCAGGTTTGATGACAAGAACACTCAGCAGCATTTCTTTAAATCAACTGAGCCACCCTGTTTTTGCATGACAGGATAGCAAGACACTATGTTTCAGGTACAACACAAGCAGTGCTGTAGTGGGCCCTTGTGGACTCACAATTTTTTGGCAGAGCTGCCATTTCCACTGCACAGTTCTCTGTTCATGGTACAGATCGAGGCTCTTTCAAGTTCTCAGCAGTTTTGAAGTCTGACATGCAACTCAGTGTGTCACACGTGAGGAAGGTTTCTTACTCATTGCTGCAATAGGACAAAAGCTAAATACACATTAATGCACAGTTAGTTAATCAGACTAATCGTCCACACACAAATATTGAAATTTAGGTTAAAAAATCCCGAAGAACATCAACACAAAAAAAAAAAATTCCTTAAAACCAGTGTGCTAGTCCCTGTAATAACAACAAGACATTGGGAATACCAACAGGAGAGGAATTTTATTTCCTCATTGTATGCCACAAGGTTAGCTAGAGGCTAACACTTGTCTTCTGGCAAGGGCAGATCACTGTTCATCCCACTGTTTACTGCTATATTCCCTTTCTTCTTTTCACTGCTTTAGAAAGACAATGCTTTTACCCAGAAAAAATGCAGTTATAGCATAGTGCATTTATTCAATAAAATAAATTGAAGGAAGGAAGGAAGAGGCAAGGGAGGGGCAATTGAAGGCAAGGAAGACACAGGGGTTGGGATTTGAACCTACTGAAATTATTCTGCCCTTTGCTAACCATGCCAGTCACCCTGTGTTCCAGGAAACATGTTACTCATAAAATTACACCCTGGCTGCCTACACAGAGAGGCTGGAAAACAACCAAAAAATAATGTGGTAGCAACAGCCCTCCTTCAAGGAAGGAAAACAAGGAAGAAGGAAGGGAGGCAGGAAAAAGAAGACAGATGTTTTATATGAAAACAAAGAGTACATTTAAGCATGCATTTAAGATGCAGTTGTGAGGCATCATGGTTTTGGACAAGCTGGTGCATTAGAGAGGAAAAAAGTGAACTGACAGGTGTGTGCTGGCCAAGCACACTACCAGCAGTGCCATGAAGAAATATGGTGGTCTTGTCTGCTTTAGTCCTTGGGTATTTGACCTCTTGCAGGCTCATGACTTTTAGGCCTTGTGCTTTGTGTCAGCTGTGCTGGTGTCCTGCCGTAGTGTTAAATTTATAAGTTATATTTGGAAGCATGCTGACAAGCAGAAAAGCCTGGCTTGGCTTCGAGGTATGCACTAAAACTGAAAGTTTGATTCCGTAGTTTTATTCATGATACAGATTCTCCACGCATATAGAGGGCATATATTTTTAAAGTACTTATTATAATTAATTAGAAAGATTATTGAGGAGAAGGTGTGACAAAATTTGATTGCAGGGTTAAATACAGTAAGGCAAGTTTAAAATCTTGGATCTAAGCTTCAATTTTAAATCCATAAGGCTCTGTAACTTAGTAGGGGCAAAATATTAATGAGTTCAGTTATAATCATGTTTATTTATTCCATCTGTGATCCTACTAAATAGTTCCTGTGAAACAAGACAAACTGTAAATCAGTGTTTCTTTTCTTTTTCTTGCTGTCTTAATTTTTTTTTCGGAATAGTAAGTAAAAAACATGTAAGCATACACCTCAGTAGGTAGAATTTTCCTTTTTTTCTTGAGTATTTGTTTGGCTCTTGAAGTTTTTAAGCTGAAGTTCAGAAAACAGTAGAAAATTTCTAGTATCCAACTGTGATACTGCCTTTGCAGCAATGAAACAACTCTCTGGAGTTCAGAATGGAGGATTTCTTTTTGCATCTATAATTTGCTCATAGTGGATATTTAAATGTATGTATGTATGTACTACTATGTAGTTAAAAGTAAATCCTGCTTATTGTTATGGTTTTCAGATGTTTGAAAGAGACCAGGAAATCTTTTATCTTGTCTTGATAATTTCTTGTTAAACAGGTAAAAGACAAAAAACTCAATACCTAGAATCCACACCTCAGTTTTGATTCCTGCTAGCTAGTAAGGCTTTTAATGTAATTCTTACATTAAATTCTCTCATTCAGCCAGAACATAAATGTATAAATAAGTTAATAATTTACAATTGCTTAGCTGTTTCCATTCAATAGATCAAGAAGAATACCAAATCATCAGCAGCATTAGTCACGATTGTATTAGCGCCTTTGGTCCTCCAAAAGTGTGTATTATATGCATATACCACCTGTCCTTGCACAAAGTCTGGGATGCCAATGGAAAATGATATTTAGAAAATCAGTTTTACAATGGCATTTTCAAGAGTGAAAAATTCAGCCTCCTTTTTCATCTCACTTTTCTCCTTTTGAACTGCATTTTGTTTAAACTCGATACAGAGAAATAATGCTGACCTTTAATGAAGAAGGCTGAAACTAAATGCTCATAAATTAAGCTGCAGAATGGCAGACTTCCTCTGAGGATGTTATGGAACAATTTGTTACTTAACAACTGTGGGTATTGACTGTGTTTATGTGTTTAGGTGCTGTCTAGTTGAGAGCAATCACATGAGCCACATACTGTTGTTTTGCTTCTTGCCTTATGCTAATGCTATCTAATAGCTTCTGTAAAAAAAATCTTACTCTACTAAATAGAAAAGTTCTCTTTCTACAGCATTCATGTTGTTAATATCTAGCCTTTCAGACCTGAGGAACAAATACAGCAGGAGCTTAAATTGCAAAGTATGAGCAAACATCCAAAGAAAATGCTTTCTTGCCTGATGGTCCCAAGGCACTCAATTTCTTTAAGGGAAAAAAAAAGGGGAAAGGACAGATTTTTTCAGGGATAGATTTTACTGGCTAGCAAAGTTTGTGCAATTAAACTTAAGCAAGGATTTTACCAAGTCTAAGCAGTGAGTCTAGCTATTTTATAATTGTAACAATATTTCTATTCCAAGTGTGCGGGTGTCAGTGTTCTGTTGTTTGATTTGGAGTCAAAAAACTCTGGTGGGATGACAGAGTTCCCAAAAGTCCAGTTTTGCTTTGATTTGCGGCCTTTTCTGAGAATGTGTTCACAAAACTGGGTCAGGATTATTACCAGTGAAAAACAAGAGGAATAGCTCACTGTTTGGTACTTAGAATTATATCACTCCAAATTTTGCCTACTGCTTCTCTAAATTGGCCATGAAGTTTAACTTTCTTTAATGAACAGTAATTAAAATCTACGCTCTGTGTATTTATGGTACATTTTACTTTGCCTAAATTTAGATTGGAATCTACAGCAGCCTCAGAAAATGCACAAATAAGAACACAAGACATCAGGTGCTGGAGAGGGAAAGCAAAAGAACCTATTTATCATGTGCCTGCAATCACTGCTGAGTGATGTATAGCAATTACGATTTTTTTTTTAATTGTCAGGCTTCTGACACTGCAAGGAAAATTGGTGACAAGATGATGGATTGGTTTCACCACATTGGCTTGTTGATTCAACAAAACTTAAGTGGATATTGGCATTTGTCATTCAGCTTTGGACCCCTACAGATTCCTGCTGCTGATTAGTCAAATACTTCACCTCCTTCTTATTATTGTTTCAACAGCAGAGGCTCCAAGACATTCTCAGGGGAGCAAACTTTTACAGCATAACTGCAAAGAAGTGCTACTTAGTACCAGTTGAGTGAGAAGAAGTAAGCACATGGGAAAAGGGAAGCAATCAATGGTAGTGTTTGAGCAGCTTAACCCTGTTGACCCTTACATGTTAATATATTATTTATGCATTGCTGCCCCAGCAGGAAGAAATTAGAATGATTAGCATTTTCTCTTTATCTACTGAAAATCACAAGTTGGAAAAATGTTTGCTTGTATTTTTGTTTATTCCCTTTGAAAAGCTGTGAGGTCAGGACCACCTCTCATAATTTGCACTTATTTCTTGGGCTTTACTTCTAGAGAGTTTTCTAATCATCTACAGGCAGTCTGCTTTATGAAGGTTAAAGGGAACCTAATCAGGTAAAGGATGTTCAAATGGAAGAATCTTTCTTCTAACTGGAACAATAGATAACAAAAAGACTTGCATGCATTGAAATGCACCATGTCCTTCCACAAATGGTATTTTACTATCAAAAAAAGAAGTCTTCCATGGCTGTACCTGAGATTAAATAGTAATATGACATGATTGCAATATAGCAGGATTTGGGATATTCTGATAGAGTAGCTCAAGTGTCCCAAAAAAGGACTGGAAAATCTTAAAGTCATGTGCCTTCTAAGTTGTGCAGGGGAGAAGTGTGTGAGGTTTTGTTACATATAAGATTATTTGTTGTGATCTTATTTATTGTGATATTTTGCCCAGAATTTTCCCAGTAGTAGAATTCTTTTAAGCTGCATAAAACTTTGCAGAATGAGAAAGTGAAGATGGAAACTTCTTTATGTGAGGGGAGCTGCCAAAGACAGAGAAAAACAGAATAAAAGAAGTTGCAAAGCGAGAGTAAGGTACATCCTGTGTATATCAAAAAAAGAGTAGGATTTCATTCTTCTCCAGAAAGGCTGTGCATAGCATTTATGAAGTGTGCTGGAAAATACCATGTAGACTGCTAGATTAGATCTTGTATGAGATCGCAATTACCAGTCAGTGACTTCAAGAGTATTAAACAGGAAGAATAACCAGTAACTGTTGTGAAATCAGCATGAATTTCAATATACAACAAATAAATCTAATTCTGGAAGGAAGAAAACTTGTGGAGAAATGGCTATGCAGGAAGTGATCTGAAGAGTTAAAGTAAATAAGAAGCTAGACACGAGTTACTATTTTGTAAAAATATTTCTCTTTGACAACAAAAAACAACTGGGGACTGTAACTAGTGCATTATTAGGGATGTCTCCTCTGAGCCACTTTAAGTGCCAAAAACTCTAGAGCAGTTTAACAAATCAATAGAGTTCTAGAAAACATGGCCAGTAGAAAGACTGTGAATAAATTGGTAAACTTTTTTATTCTATAGAAAAAAAGAGGAGTAAGTGAGAAAAGTCATAGAAACATTACCATGGTGGGCATAAAAAAATACCAAGATGGGCAGGGGGGGAAAAAATCAAAATTAGATACTATGAAAATATTTCCAACAGAAGGAACACAGAAGCATAGGGACATAATGGTGTCATGAAAGGTGAGCTTAGCAAGCACTTATTGAACCGGAATGATCAGGAAAAAATTGGCCTTGCCTTATGGCAGATCAGATGATGCGAGGTGGCTCTAAGCCTGACTTTGCTGCGCTCTTAAAAAGAGGAAATAATCTTAGCACGTTTTGGATGCAAGACTCAAAGGGATACTAAGTTTCCTAAGGACACTAAATTTGGGGAGGTGTTAACTCCCTGGAAGGCACGGGGGCCCTGCCAAGAGACCTCTGCAAATCAGAGGGCTAGGGAATTACCAGCTGTGTGAACTTTTAACAAGGAAAAGTGCCAGATTCTGCGCCTGGGATGGGAAAAACCCCTGGATGTACAGGGAGAAGGGACAAAGGGGGATGAGATACAGTGAGAAGTGACCTGGGGGTCCTGGTCAATGACAAGTTTAACATGAGCCCACAGTGCCCTGGCAGCCAGGAGGGCCCCCGTGCCCTGGGGTGCATCAGGCACAGCATCACAGCCGGGCAAGGGAGGGGATTGTCCTGCTCTGCTCTGCACTGGGGCAGCCTCACCTCCAGTGCTGGGGGCAGTTCTGGGTGCCACAACACAAAAAAGACACTGAGCTGTTAGAGAGTGTCCAGAGGAGGGAAATGAAGATGGTGAAGGACCTTGGGGTGAAGCTGTGTGAGGAATGTCTGAGGTCACTGGATCTGTTCAGGCTGGAGAGGACGAGACTGAGGACATGTCACCAACATAGTTTATGAAAAATCCTTTACTTAGGAATTTTTCCTCTCCTGAGAGCTGAGAAGCCTCAGGAACAATTGTAAACAATTCTTATCTGCTGCTGTGGAATGCCACAGGAAAATCTCTGATTGGCCCCGTCGGACTGTTTCCAGTTGAGAGCCTATCACGGGGCACCTGTCCAGTGTCTCGGGCTGAGAAGACTTTTTGTTTAGACATTCTTTTCTATTTTTAGGATAGCCTTGGTAGTGAAATCTCTAGCTTTATTCTTTTAGTATAGTTTTGATATCTTATATATCATATAATAATAAATCAAGCCTTCTGATGCATGGAGTCAACTGTCTCATCTCTTCCCTCATCGTGGGACCCCAGAAAACCATGTAACAAGGGCAGATCTGAGTGAAGGGCCTGAAGTTGTGACAGGGCAGGTTTAGGCTGGATATCAGGGAAAGGTTCTTCCCCAGAGGGTGGTTGGGCCCTGGAACAGGATGCCCAGGGAAGTGGTCCCAGCACCAAGGGTGGCAGAGCTCAAGGGGCATTCAGCAATGTTCTCAGGCACATGGTGTGACTCCTGGGGATGATGTTGTGCAGGGCCAGTGGAACTGATGTAGCTTGTGGGTACCTTCCAAATCATCATATTCTGTGGTTTTATGTCAGTACTTTGAGCAATGGTGGAGAGGAAAAAAAAAGATATAAACCGTGACATTTTCCTATCTGAAAGATTGATATGGCTTCGGCTACACTAAGTAATCTTAATAAAATACAGTTTTTATTCACATATTCCATATGCATAAAATTTTACTGTATGATTAAAATTAAATCTAACATTATAATGAGAAATGACCTTTGAAAAGAATGAGATTGAAAGACCTAGCTAGAAGGCATTTTGTAAAGATATTTCTTCAAAAATACAAAAATTTAGACATTTTAAACTTTGATCGCAAAAGTTTCCTTTCTTCTTTTCCACACCTTGTCATCTCCCCAGAAGCCTTTCCTTCCCCAATCTGACTTTGCATTTTTTTTAACCTGTTTTGTTGTTGTTTGCTTGTTTGTTTGTTTTCCAACGATACTTCTGAAGGTCTCCAGACTCTACATTTTTAACTTAAAAAAAACTACACTGCCTTTTTCACATCCCTGTGCCTTTTTTGGTTACCCTGGTGTAGGGGATGTTTGTTATTGATGATGATATTATTAGACAGACTGTTCTCTCTGTGACCATATGGTAAAGGATAGCAATTTAGAAACATTTCTGATGGGGTTATATCAAAAAGGGGTGCAACCATTAAAAAAAAGCTTAATATTTTTAGTTTTAGTTTTAATTCTTACTGTTTTCCTCTCTTTTGAGAGATTCCTAGTTGTTATTTTTGTTTGGCTTTTCCAACCTCCCTGGATCTTTTAGTTGTTTTCAGCAGTGTAACTGTAGAAAAGGTGATAAATGGAAGACAAAAAATCAGGAAGTTTTATTCTTTTCCAAACGTCACTCCAATGCTGGCAATCCAGCTGCTTTGAGAAAGGCTGACTAGTAAATTCTTCCACCCTAAATGCATACTTATGTGCATAAGCACACATTCTTGTAGTTTTCTTGCTGTTAATGGATAAAACTTCCTTTTTTTTTTTTTTTTTAATTTTAACTGACACCAGTCCTTGACCTTTCTTATTCAGCCTTACTCCAATTTTTTTTTCTCATTTTGGGCCATGCACTGTTGCTGAACATAATTTACTTCAGTCAACTGGTTTTCAATTAGCAAACCCTCCTCTCTTATTCCTAGGAAGAGGGTCAGGTTTTTCCGCAGGACCTAATTCTGCTACCAGCTTGTTTTCATGTATGCCACCACATGAATCTTCCCATTGTCAGGAAATTGCCTCCAGAAAGGTGGTTGTGTCAGGCTCTTGAGTTATTAAGAAGTGTAGTACACACCTGGAAAGAAATCCATGTCACAAACACACCCTTCTCTTTAACACATGGATCTGTACATAAAGGAGCAGCATGAAACTTGTAATTTCAGATGAGACACCTGAGCAGGCCATTAGTATTACTTGGTAGGAAAGAACTTGTTTGTAAATGCTGCATTGTACCTATTGCATCAGGTATGGAAGAAGATGGTAGAGAATTGAATATGTGAGATGCAAGTTCACTTGGACTCTGCATATTTTCTGAACATCTTCATAGTGCAACAAAGATTTTCAAAATAAACACCAGAGTTTAAGTGCATCTTTTGTGTAACTCTCTATTCCTCCACATTATTTCATAAAGATAAACCATGTTAAGCTCTCACCAAAGTATTTGTGAACCGTCCCGTGCCTCAGTAGACAGTTTAATGGCTGACAGCTTGATTGAGGCTTTCTTTCTTCATATTCTCCACTTTTGGGAAGCTACACCAGAATTATGAAAACTGACCAAATATTTGCCACATAGGTTTGCAAAAAGTACATTGTGATCCAGGCTTTTGGTAGCAGAAATGAAATGGGTTCCTTCCATTTTTTCTCAATAATCTGTCCATAAGTAGTATACATGAACCAAACATTTGAAAAGCAGATAAATAACTCTCCATCCTGCCTGCACTCAAACTTCCACCAGACAAAGGAAAATAGTAGCACCTGTCTGTGTCAAAACTCTCTGAAGAGGAAAGTGTGGGCTAAACAGTAACATGCTGTAGTGTGTCTTCTGGGTGTGAGCAGAACCCACATAAGATTAGCCACAATTACAGTGTGTAGGGCAAGTTACAACAAATCTGGTATGATCAAAGTTTAAAGCAGTTCATGTTCATTAAATGTTATTCAAAGAACTGTGAAATTTTACAGTAAAGGTCTGATGGTTGGAGGAGTTGGTCAAGAGAATCCTACCAAATAAAAATTGTGTTAGATGAGGCCCTAGTAAAATTTAATGTTTTCTTCTCTTTTTCATGTATTCTTCTACAATAAGATCTATTTTGAAAGTTTTTCTTTGAAGTGGGTAAGTTAATTACAGTCATGTAGACATCAGGTTTGAAGTTAAAAATTCTTCAAAATTTCTCTATTTCTGCATCAGCTACACAATAGTAAAATAGACTTTGTACTATCTTGCTTTA